>NC_026003.2:113378655-113678655 GCF_000442705.2 Elaeis guineensis
GTAATAGGTAGTTATCACTTCGAAGACTAGAATGATCATCTAGTTTTTCCGATAAGTGTGATCTTACAGTAGATATGGAATAATTGTCACAATCCAGAATCTCATTCAAAAAAATTAGTCAAAAGTATTATTTAGATTTTCTATTTCATATAAACATTCAAAATTTTTTCAGTGAATAATCAATATAGGACTAAGTATATACTCGTACGGATTCTCACATACTCCTCTTTAAACCCTAACATCCTCATTAAGCTAAGGATCCAAATCCATATTTTTATTTATAAAAATCATGATTGACTCGTGGTCAACTACATTGAATCCATACTACAGTATCCCCAAATCCACATATATTATGGACTGGATCGACTTTGATATCATTTGTCACAATTCAGAACCTAAGAAAATTAGTCGAAAGAAATTATTTAGATTTTCTAACCTTATATAAGTATCCAAAATCTTTTCAACGAATAATTGATATGGGATCAAATACATGCTCGCACAAATCTTCACAATAATGACAACATTCTCTTTTAGAAAATTCCTTGTTTGATCCGTTCAAGTTGGATCAACCCTAGAGGGAACAAATTTTTTGCTTATTTTGATGCATAATGAGATAAACGGAAAACAATAAGTTGATGATTGGTGAGCCAACCAGACACTTGAGATCAATGTAAAACTAAATGTAAAACTAACAATAATTCATGATGACTGTTACCTGAAGCTATAGCTTATTTTATAAGCAGATTTCCCTGTGCTGTGGAAGTTTTACGATTAATTTTCTTGTCCACAATCCAATTGTTGACCATAATTCATTTAAAAAATTCTGCATACAAGTAATATGGCAAACTAAATGAATAAGACAGAAAGAAAGGAAGAAAAGAAAAGGATAGAATACTTCTCATTTCAAGTTCTCTTCAATGTATTTATTCAGTTTACATCAACAACTTAAAGCATCTTGACCATTTATAGGCCATTTATAGGTTCCTAGCTATTGCTGTTGATCTCCTTGTTTAAGGTCGGATGCTGAGGTGGATGTGGATGAGATGGGACCGCTGCTGGAGCTTCGCCCGGACACCTACAAAATAAGTTCATATCGGAGTGGCATTCTCTGGTGTAGACCCACCGACGCTCAAATCAGGAGATTGGAGAACAGTGAGAGAAGAAAAGAAGTCAAGTGATTGCATACTTTGGAGTGTCCCAATATCTTAATTTATAAGAGAGGAATTTGAGTCGTATTCTTCTCAAAATCCTAATGATTTTGGGATTTATCGTATAGATTGATTCAGAGAAGAATTTTCCTATTACATATGGGAGATTTGATCGCGGAGAAGCTTTTACCTCATCTAGACTTTCCTAATTTGGAGGAAGGATGGATCTGTTGGTGAGAGAAATAATTCGACCATTGTCGATCTAAGATTGGTTGTCCAAGCTGACCTTTAGTAGGTCATCATGACCGAGGTACCGGAGTTCATGGAGCGAATATTTATTCTCTTGTAGAGAGGAATAGATCGGTCAAGTACGAGCTACATCAGATCATCCAAAATTGAGGTTATGGAGATAAATAATCTAGATGTTGATATCCGGATGATCCAAGATAAGTTGGCCGAGGACGATCTAAAATAGATTGTCCGAGGATGAAGAACCGAGGTTCACTGCTGACGGGATATCTGACTTCTTGTCACATCAATATTCGTGTTGAGTCGTCCTTCTTCTATAGCTCGGCCAGAACTGTGAATGTCTTAGCTGAGGTCGAGGTACAGATTTACAACACTAGCTATCATTTTACTTCAAATTTGGCAAGTTCATGGCATCACTTTTTAACTTATACAAATATCTGAAGACACCTTATCTAGATGTCACTAAAATAACATTTGATAATTGCTGGAAGTAGTTGCACAAGCTCTTCCAGCGAAAATGCAAGCCAACAACCTGAGATTCAAGATCTTGTGCATTTGTGGAGCTGTCGTGGCATCAGGCTCCAATACGGTATTGCAGATTGACCAGATCAACTAGTGAATTTATCAAGGTGATGGAATCATCCTCAAGGAAAGAAAAATGCTGAAGAAAATGAGCTGGCTAGTCTAGGAAGGCTTTGCCTAGTGTTTGAGTTTCAAAGGTTAGCCAAGGCCCTGGAACTTATTAAGTCAAAAAATCGCACCCAAAGCAAGGTATTTGGTAATCCCTAGTGCATCCTTATATTAAGTTACTAGGAAAAGTTTGTGAAAAAGAGGCAACTCATGACCACAGTCTCGATGCACATTAGTTCTAGGGGTTGGTGTTTTCTTTTTTTGAAAAAAAAAAAAAAGCCATGGTGGATGGCTCCAGTACACTAACAGGAAAACATTCAAAAGGTGCAGTCAAAAGTGAGGAAAGGACTACCTAATTTTCCTAATCTCAATCTTCTGTTAGGAGAAGTCCCATCAGTTAGAAACAAAAAGTTTCAGATAATTTCTCTCTCGTTCTCATTTTTTATTTTCAAAAAAGATGGATATTTATTAAAAGCAACTGACAACCATCCATCTCTACTGTCGTTCTGCTTCAATAGAAAATTGTAGAGGCTGTGCATGAGTCCCTCAAGTTGCTTCCAACTTGGAGATTTTAGAAGCAAGAGCGGAAATAATTTTCCTATCCAAAAAAAAAAAAAAAGAGCGAAAATATTTTAAGGACAGCTCAAAGTATAAAATTTATTTTATTTATTTTTTTTGGGTACAAAATGGGGTCAGCAGACCCCAAAAGAAGAAAAAGAAACAGAACACCGACCAAACCTGAAGATAATAGTTAGAATACTTTGATGTGATGCATTAAATCCTTCAGCCCATAACCATATGATCAGACTACGATGGCTTGGAGCACCATATTCCCGTTTTCTTGGGGAGACGTGTCTGCATACCCAATAAATATTAAGGATTATAATAGCTTCAGTATTCAAGGTTGATGAGTTAATAATGTTCTTTTAAGTGAGAAGAATCATTATTCTATTAGTACGAACACTGTAGTTATGCGAGATTTTTGGTTCATCAGGCTTAAGGGAAATGGAGCTTTCACACTAACGAGAGGGTCAAGGATCTCGGTCTTCAACACTGGGTTCTTAATGAAGGTCGTAACAAGACCCTGTTGGTGATTCTGCTATCTCCTTTCCTACAAAGAAACACTTCTTTTGGCTTCTCAAGCAGAGCTCCGCAAGTACATACCACAGGTATTTGACACCAAAAATGACGGGCTTATAATCAAAAGACCAAATACTTGTTGGCTGTTTACAATCACATCGACTGATGAAATATTTAAGATACAACGCAGCTCTGACAACCGCTAATCATAGGTCAATGTGCTGTTGGTGCTGCACTTGATGAGAAACCAAGAGAAAGGAAATGAAACCCAAAGGGTTCCAATGATATATCGACATCAGTTAATAGTTCCATGGTCATGCAGAAGGGGATTTGGATACATTACATCCACAGCATATCCCATAAAACAGGCGAGTCTTATATGAACCGGGTCCACGATGCTGAATTCAAGATCAAGAAATCCATGTTCATAGGTTGTATGGCACCGACAACTGAAAGTCGATTACATCACAACCATACAAGAATATAGCAAAATGTAAGCTAACATACCCAAAATTGTGTTTGCATTTTGCTGAGATCAACGAGTCATCAGAGGATGTGAAAAAAAAAAAAAAAAAACACTTTTCTCTACTTGAAATTGAAGGTTTATTAAATATAGAACAAGAGAAGAGAAGGATACATAAAACCATCAGACCCAGTATTTGAACTGCTAAAAGTGACCAAAAAGACAGCCTCCATAGCATCATACCAACACCAATAATCATTAAAAGATATCATGACTCTAAAAGCTTCCATTTTTTGGTAGTGACAATAGACTTTCTTTGCCACTCCCTTTGTGTCATTCCCTTTTTCGTGCCCACAGACAATGGGGATGTTTCTGAAGCATACCTTCTTGAGGCTCAGTATGATGGCAAGCAGCTTTACACCATATGATCGTTTTGAGATTTAATGCAGGCAATGCAGGTTCTTCGCATATGCAGCAAAGTTCTGAAATATGTTTGCTTATGATTGCATTGCACAGGATATAGCACTGCCTGAAAATCAGATATATGAGCCCTTTCTGCACCAATCTCACAGTATATCCATATACGTAAGCATTTCTCTGCAATTTTTTTTTTTTTCTCTTGTCCAGTTCATAGCGTGTCATACATATAGGATGCCAGCTTCAAGAACTGCTTATTTCTTTGCCATTGGTTGCAGCACACAAGGCCTTCCACACTGGAACCAACATTTTCACAGGTGGTTGCAATTCCTGCAGGTTTAGCTCAAGCTCTTTAAAAGTCATAAAATATCCCAAGAATGCTTGATGTATGAAATCGAGCATGCATGGTAAGAGAAAACCATGATTTACCTGGAAAATTAGCAACAGATTCTCTTCGCCACGTAGCATCAAAGCCAAACTCCAGTAACAAGTTACAGGGGTCACGCATTCATTTAATACTGGTCTTAGAATCTTCCCTATGGGGACAAAGCGGTGGATGACTCTCCCACTTAATCAAGGGCAAAGAAGATTAGACAAACCATGTAAAGAGAGAAGTCTGTAAATGCTGCAGATAGTCGCAGATTTAAAACTAGAGCTAGCTTGCATAGGACCGGGTGCTGATTCAAAGAGAAAATCTTAATGTAGACCTAGAGAAGCACTAATGGAAATCAATACCAACATATAGATGTTACAGTACTAATAGCTTTAGAACTAAATGCATAAGAATGAAAGAAGCAGGAATTTTCTCAACTCATATGGCAAGGACAGAATAAGTATTTAATGCAAGTGCTTCATTTTTTGTAGCAAAAAAGCTGAGGACATTATATTTAAATCAGCTAAGCAAAGCATTATAATTAATGTAGGACAAATGAGATTCAAACAAGAAGTGGACAAAGTTGCAGTTGATCTCTATAAGCTCGACCAGATTTAGACTGAATCCACAAAACATATTTAGTTCACCCATCATCAAACTAAAGGGATGTTAAAATGGAGATGTGCCTCCTTATATATATACAAAGACACATAGGAGAAGGATTTTTTTTTTTTAAAAAGTAAATATTTACTATCTATTTAGTCAATCTAAAGAAAAAGCCAAAGGGTGCTCTATACATCGCCGAAATTAAATCCCGTCATCATCTTTTAGGCTATATCATGCATTCACACCAAAGCAAGGCAGTCAATTTAACAATAAGTCAATTACTAATTTTCGATGAGAAATACAGAAACTTGTAAAAAGAGTAAAATTCTTGAAAGCACAAACCTATTAGTTGGGCAAACATAATCTGATTGTAAAAAAAAGGCCTCCATAGACCAAGATCCATCTCCTAGGACCTTTAATCCATAAGTGGGTAGAACAAAGCCTAAGTGGAAGGACAGGAATCCTATAAGAAGGTGCTATGTGAATCAAGAATTCCTAAACTAACTATGCTTTCTTACCAGCCATAGAAATGACAGTGATTATCAAAATATTGTTTAGTAAAGAAGTGTGGAAGATGCACATCCTATAAAACACATTTTCAATCAAAGCATTGAAATTGAAAGAAAAGTATCCATCTAATACCTATAAAGATTAAAAGGAAAGAGAAGGCCAAAGTAAGACAAAACAATTACTATGCAAAGTTCAGCCACATTACAAATTACCTCCAAAAATGAGTTTCAAGCTGCACACCAAATGTTGGCATAATCACCACAGATTCTGCACAAATAAAACAAACTCCCAGAATCACTTAAAGGGATTGCGATAGAAAAATTTATATTATTATAACTAAAAAAAAATAAACCAAAATGAACTTCCAATGATACAAAATTCACACAGCTGACAATTAGGCATGTTGATATATTCGCCACAGTACCAGGTATAATAAAAAAGAATATATCAAATTAACCAATTCTGGCTTCTATTCATGCTCAGTTAATTCAAGCGTGGTGTGATGCAAAGGGTACAGTGAGAAGACTTGTTCTGCAAAACAACCACAAGAAGGTTTCCATATCTCACCTTTTTTAACGGGTTTGTACTGCAAACATTTGGCAAAGAGAACACCAACAAAAATACTCCAAAAAGAGCTGGTAGATAATTCTTCCTGTAAATTAGAAGTCATGTTATACATCAGCATCACAGGCATATACTTGCCCATATGAAGAAGACCATGCCTTTAGAAGTCTTAAATTTATCTTGGTCTCCTACAACGAGAATACCAATCGAAGGACACCAGCCACACAGTTGTATGGAAAATGTGGAGTACAAAATGCTGTAGGATATTGGAAAATTATAAAATAAAAATGCAAAAGAGTAATTACAAGATACCTTCACCAGTAATGAGTAACAGGCATTAGCAAGAAACACGAAGATGCCCACATACGATAAGATAACTCGTGTTTTGCTCTTCTTCACAAAGATATCATGAACATCAATAGCTTGAGAAGGGCCCTTTTGGTCATGATGACTATAACCATAATTTTTATGAGAAAACGAACCCCGCTGCATGCTATATCAGTCAATATGTATCTGGAGTAGGCTACCTCTAGCTTATATAGATACCAAGAGAGACAACCTGCAAAAGCTTAAGATGGATTAAAACTTATATAACATAAATACTTGCCCCATCAAAGCTTACATTAAAGTAGCTTCCTGAATATAAAATGCAATGATACTCCCAGGATAGGATATGCTTGAAAAAAATACTTCACATTTCAAAAATAATAGAATTATGTGAAGTGAGTGTGTGTGTGTGTGTGTGTGTGTAAGAAATACATGCATAAAGTTACAGATATCTCGTAAGTATATCTTATTATAGGAGAGTAGATAAATAAATATAACATTCAAAGCATGAATGCAATATTTTTTTAAGAATAAAAAAATGATTACAAAATTGGCATCCCAATAGATGTGTCGGTTTGCATTAAATAGATGCAACTTGTACAAATTTGGCATCCCAATAGATAAGACTAGATAAGACTTGTCACATGGCATTTTCATGTCATAAAGGCGATGCAGGGATTACCATAAATACAGTATCAGCATCCATGATTGTCAAAGATAACCAGTGACAGGATTTCTTGCATAATATCATAACCTAAGTCACTTTGATGGCATAGAAACATTGAACAAATTCTACAAAAGTGGATATAGGAAGAAGAGAACTATCCTTAACAGGCCTTTAGAAGCTTGCATCTTGGCATGTAGTTAACGTAGAATTTGACATCCTAAAGAGCACAAATTATGAAGAGTTTGAGAGAGGTCCGAGATGAGTTGCGAAGCCAGATTGAGATTCTTACTACAAGGTCTATTTCACTCGTGGTGACCATTGGGAGATCGGTACAGGAATTGTTTCCGCAATTCTACAGACTTCTACTGTCCCTAGGCCCTCTGCACCAGTTTCGGGACCTCCTAGACAGCTTGGACCATCCATTTCTCAGTCATTCACCAGAGTAGGACCCTCTAGTAGGATCAAGAGCCACAGAGGTTGTTCATCAACCCATCACAGCCCTTACTAGCACATTTCTTTAGACTATTCATCTGATTGTGATTAGGATTCTACTAGTTGTATGTTACCAAATAGAAACATAAATTCCAAAAGGGGAAGCAGGTCCTTTAATTTGCCCTACTTGAATGTTGCTAGGGCTGAGTTTCAATAAGCAATTAATGAATTAAACTTAGAGGGAACAGCTAATACATTTATCACTAAAGTTCCTTCTTAAATTGAAAATGTGTCTCGAAAGATTGTTGAAATCATGGTTCCACATTTGACATCTCTCAAGAAACATATCTATGAAACCCAATATAAGCAGCTGAGATTTTAGAGAATAGTGAATCATTTCTTCATATCTAATGGAGATACCAAACACCTATGACTGTAGAAGAACAAGTTGGGTTGAACCCCTAGCTTAAAAATGCCAACCATTAGCATAGGAAAAATTTTGTGTTTGCATTTGTGCATGCATCTTTGACCATCAAAAGAAGGTAGTCTTCAGTCAACCATATAAATCTCCAAGCAATTGACTGTTCAATTTTCTATAAACAGACTTTCCAAGACAAAAGCCTTTCCACATTGACGACTCCAACATAAGCACACCATCATCAACATGCCTGATACTGCAAATTCCATTGCAATATACTCAAAGACCTCCTTACCAGAAGCATAACCATGCTCCTGCATCCCTCCCAAAGCTTCAGCCTCATAATTAAAAGCTTATAAGATTTCATAGATGACCTGCATCCCACTTTTCAGCATGAGGAGATCCAGAACTACACAAAGGCTCAACAAATGAAGTACTCATCCCAGCACCAGCAAACCTCCCAAACACAACTCATCAAACATTTCAAGAGCGACCGCCACTCTTCAAACTTTCTGAAGAGCAATTGTCAAATTGTTAAAGAGTATCAATGTTCAGCAAACAGTTCTTTTTGGACATATCCTTATAATATTCAAAGCATTTCTCTAAATCTCTAACAGAAATAAAATCAGAAACCAGTGTATTATAGGTCATGGTTATCAGGAATCCAGCCTTTTCTCGTCCATCTTGTAAGAGACATTATAAGAATCATCTCTCCACCCAACATTTCCTAATGCCTCAATACAGTGACTGGATGCAACAGGATCAGCACTCAACCAATCAGTCATCATCTCAGCCGCAACAACCATCTGCCTTGTCAACTCATTCAACGATTGGATTATCTGACATGTTATGAATGGGTACTTCCTTTGATTGTGTTAAAAAAAGAGCCTGCAACCTAGAAATGAGACCAACTCAGAGACTTCAACAATACATTGAAAAAGTCCAAATCACATTCAGCCCCAACCTCTTCCAATCTTTTTAAAAATTGAATTGCTTGGAAAATAACCGGCCCTTACCAAGCTATGCATTGGGATCTCCAAAGTTTCTAAATCGACTTCTATTCTAATGTTCTTCATATGGAACAAGATTTCTTTCAGAAACCAAAAAAAGATTCCTTCCACCCAAACAAGTCGGCATTACCATCAATGCACTGTCCAAATTTTCCCTATTCAGTACATAAGCAAAGATTTGCCCCTCCACGCAAGAGGAGACAATCACAAACGCGAGTTTTCATCAATTCTTCGGCTAGTTTCTCAATAAAAGCGCAAGGATTCAAGGGTTTAGGATCGACAGAGAAGAGATCGAAGAGTTCTTCATAAATAAATCGTTCAGATGGCGCGGTGGCTCATTTCCAGTGGGTCTGGGACGGTTACAGGGTACCCAAAGAGTCGTCGAGGAGATCTACGGAGAGAAAATGAGGGAAGAAAGATGGAGAGAAGGGAAGAGAAGGTACCTGGTTCCATGGAAGGTGCGGAAAAAAACTAGAAATCTTAGGGCTCGCGACGCCATGCGAGGAGAGAAAGAGAGATCAATCGCAAGGTGGACGTATCTTGAGCCGCATATCTATTGTCTCATCAAATAGATGTCCGAGCCTAACATATCTTGAACCGCATTCACACTTTGATGTGAAAAATCCATCATCAAAAAGACCAATAGGGTGCGGGAGTAGGGCTAGCAATCAGCAAGTTAAGTCAGGTTCGAGTCAGGTTGATCTCACATATCAAGGCCCATATGTCATGATCCAAATTTGAGAGATCCATTTAGGGCTCAAGCCTATTTAGCAGGGCTCTATATTCAATTGATACATTATTTTTCATAATTTTTTCTGACCATTGGTACTATAACTCATCTCTTCTTTTAGGCTTAAACCATTGAATCTATGAATCTCAGATTCTAGTCTCCTGCCAAAAATACTTCGATAAGAGAACCTCTCATACAGGTCCATCCTTCAACTCTAAGCATTGGCAACCATACAGACCTCAGCTTAGTTTGGGCCACCGATCTCAATCTGATCTCAAAAACCTACAATAATACATATTGTTGCTGTTCGTTTGGACTAGAACAGAAAGAGAATGCCTGATCTTTGTGCAGAGAGTGCTGGAGTAACCTGCAAACAAAGTTTGAGTAGGAGATTCTTTTATGCGAAGATTTTTCAACATTCAAGTCAGATTCCAAGAACAAAGAGAACAGCAATGAGTTCTTCGAGATGGAGCACTTAACTTACTTTGATCATCGAGACTTTGGTGATTTATAAAAAATATCATCAGATAGCTGATTGAACAGCTGTGAGATCCTGCAATCCCGAGATTGCAGGCCGTTCAACATGCCATAGTGGGCGAGGTACTTCCGTCCTCAATCGCTCCCACGAAATCAAAAAAGTTGGTTATGCTTGAGCCCATCGACTCGAGATGGACAGCTGTAATACATATTCGAAAATTGATGGAATGAGACTATGAAAAGCTGGTCGAGACAAATAACCCGTGCAACATACTAGAGATAAATAGCTCTACTTTACGTACCTTAATTCTGTGTTTGCATTGACGATTGCGTGGATAGCCCACTGATCAGAGATATCAATGACAACAAGTCAGGTAAGGAGGTCTTTAAGTATATTACAATGAAATTTGCAGTATCAGGCATGTTGATAATGGTGTGCTTATGTTGGAGTCATCAATGTGGAAAGACTTTTGTCTTGAAAAGTCTGTTTATAAAAAACTGAACAGCCAATTGCTTGGAGATTTATATGATTGACGGAAGACTACCTTCTTTTGATGGTCAAAGATGCATGCACAAATGCAAACACAAAACTTTTCCTATGCTAATGTTTCGCATTTTTAAGCTAGGGGTTCAACCCAACTTGTTCTTCTACAGTCATAGGTGGTCGGTATCTCCATTAGATATGAAGAAATGATTCACTATTCTCTAAAATCTCAACTGCTTATGTTGGATTTCATAGATATGTTTCTTGAGAGATGTCAAATGTGGAACCATGATTTCAACAATCTTTCGAGACATTTTCAATTTAAGAAGGAACTTTAGTGATAAATATATTAGCTATACCCTCCAAGTTTAATTCATTAATTGCTTAATGAAACTCAGCCATAGCAACATTCAAGTAGGGCAAACTAAAGGACCTGCTTCCCCTTTTGGAATTTATGTTTCTATTCAGTAACGTACAGCTAGTAGAATCCTAATCACAATCAGATGAATAATCTAAAGAAATATGCTGGTAAGGGCTATGATGGGTTGATGAACAACCTCTGTGGCTCCTGATCCTACTAGAGGGTCCTACTCTGATGAATGGCTGAGAAATGGATGGTCCAAGCTGTCTAGGAGGTCCCGAAACTGGTGCAGAGGGCCTAGGGGCAGTAGAAGTCTGTAAAATTGCGGAAACAATTTCTATACCGATCTCCCAATGATCACCACGAGTGAAATAGTCCTTGCAGTAAGAACCTCAATCAGGCTTCGCAACTCATCTCGGACCTCTCTCAAACTCTCCATAATTTGTGCTCTTTAGAATGTCAAATTCTATGTTAACTGTATGCCAAGATGCAAGCTTCTAAAGGCCTGTTAAGGATAGTTCTCTTCTTCCTATACCCACTTTTGCAGAATTTGTTCAATGTTTCTATGCAATCAAAGTGACTTAGTTTATGATATTATGCAAGAAATCATGTCACTGGTTATCTTTGACAATCATGGATGCTGATATTGTATTTATGATGATCCTCAAGTCCATTTTTTGAAAAAATAATTGATTAAGAACCTATCCATAGATGCATATGGGTTGATCGAGCCAATCCTCAGGCTTGTATGCAATTTATGTAGATTCTGGTACCCGCTAAGAAATTAAGATAATTCCTCAAATTGAAAGTAGAGGCTACCAATTCAACTAAAATAGTGAGAGAACCTTTAGACTAAAGTCCAAGTCTTTAGGCTTAATCAATTCATAAACATAGAGTTCTTGTGTTTTTCTTTCAGTTATGACTAGATGTCCGTTGCTCCATTCACTGTTTGACAGTGACTTATAGGATCCAACTTTGATAATTAATATCGGAAGTTGCAAATAGTTCTAAAGCACGAAAAGATCCTACATATGATTATGAATCCAGCACCTAAAGTTTTCACATCTAACACATATGATGCGATCAAAGGCACTTATCAAAAGTGGCCAAATGATCATATCACCGTGGGAGTTATTGGGAGCAGCAAAGAACACGAATTTAATTGAAAATTCGATGATGCTCAGTGAAAAAATTCTTCAAAGGATGAAAGAGTTCTTTCGCACCTCTGAAGATGTATCTTCAATGGGAAACAATCCCTTGAGAAAAAAAAAGATGCAAAAAATCATGCTTGGACTGAAGAGCCCGAACTGATAAAAGAGTCTAAGATTAATCTAGTCTGGTAGAGTCTCTTGATCCGAACAGACTAAGAAAGAAAAATCAGCAAAGGATTGCTGAACAAGATATTTATATGATAACACCTTATAATTTCTCTATCTGTGACACTACTACCAGGATATTGAATATCAGAAGTCCATGCAAATTATTGCAATGACTTCAGATTAGTAGAAAGTTTGAAAATTGCAAGACGTTCCTAAACATTGGAGTTGGAAGCTATGTTCCAATCTTGGTTTTAAGAATCATCAAGTCTATTTTCAATTCCAACAATGTCGTTTTAGTGATAGTCACTATTGTCTAATGCTTTTGTGATATCATTATGAATGATGTCAAAATCATGTGGACAACTGAAAAATGATATTTATGAATAGTCACAGCTTGTTAGTGTATTGTACACAATCAAACAAACTCTTAAATAGATAATGTCATAGAAGCCTATCTTTGACAGTTTAGGCTCGGTCATTAAACAAGAATAGGATCAACAAGAGATAATTCTCAAAGTCAATGATTGTGAATCATTGTCAACCTGTAAATCTTATCTTTTTAGTAAGATGATCAAATCACCTTTTGTTGGAAAAGATGAACAAACCAATAATGTTCATGAAAGGATAGTTTTGACCATAGCAATTGATCTCTCTTCCTCTCCTCCCATGATGTTCATTTTAGCT
Source organism: Elaeis guineensis (assembly GCF_000442705.2). Taxonomy (NCBI): domain Eukaryota; kingdom Viridiplantae; phylum Streptophyta; class Magnoliopsida; order Arecales; family Arecaceae; genus Elaeis; species Elaeis guineensis. The sequence goes on from NC_026003.2 coordinate 113,391,605, forward strand.
CCAATGTTTATATTTTCTATCAATTTTTGTATGAAAAGAGGAATCGAACTTTGTTAGATATAGTTCGATCCACTAGAGGTTTGCTAGTCTACCTAAAGTTATGTTTTAAAGACAACTTGATATGTGCTTAAGAATATTTTGGGCAAATTGATTACCAAAAACTCCATATGAGATATGGACCAGATTAATTCGATGCTCTCTTATCTTAGGATTTGGAGTGTCAAACTTATGTGAAATATTCACAAATCGATTAGCTTGGATCTTGATCTGATAAATGTTATTTTAGGAATATTTCTTCTACTTTCCTGATGGATATGAGAAGTTCATAAATCTTAAGACATTCTTTTTGAAAAAGAAGTCACTTGATGAAGGAACTGATGCCATTAACAGCAAGCTTGGTGAAGCTTGATAGATAGAGGAATTGACTTTGACACAAACCAACAGAACCGGACTTAATTAGATCAAATTCGAAGCTCGATGTAAAGGTATCTTTGAGTAGATATGGTAGAATACCATATCAACCGAATAGATACTTTAGTTTCTAGGTTCGAGATGAAGATTTGATCTCCCATACGGATGTAATATAGAAATCTAACTTTAAAAAGTGGCTTGGAGCCATTAGATCTAAAATAAAATCCATGAAGATTGATGATGTATGGATATTCGTTGATTCACTTGAAGGGATAAGACCCATAGGGTGTGAGTGAATTTTAGATGGATAAGAGGCACAAACGGAAAGATGGAGACCTATTAATTCTGTCCGATTGTCAAAGGATGTGCCGCACAAAAAATTACGGTCAACCGTGCCCTAATTCCCCACAAACTACAAATTTTAAATTTATTTAAAATAGTTAAATAAAGTATCGAAAATCCTCAACCCAAATATAATGATATTGCACAAAAAAAAGAAAAATCTCAATATAAATATATAAGGAGAGGGAAGGCTATAAACACCGTAGTTTTACATCACATAATATCATCGATGATCTTAACTAGCAATGCATTTAATAAAAACAGTGACAAATAATACCAGCTCCAGCATCCAAATCGAATCCGTTCTGATGTTATTGCCTACCTGTAAGATAAAGTACAGTGATTAACCTTTTTTACTTTTTTTGTTTTGTTGACCATTGGTGACCAATCGAAGACCCACATGTGCTCCAGGAACGGAACTTCCTAAGAACCCCACCCCCTCCCCCTCCCCCCCCCCAAGTCCCAACCCATCAACACCTATTACTTCCTCACTAGCAGACACCACCCTCCCCCAATATATATACTATGTAACCAACAATGCTAGCACCCAACACCCCTCCAAATCTCTCCCCTCAACGGACAGTATGACTATTGTGAAAGTGATGCCGGAGCAAAACCATCCAGGGATCCCCCTTCTGGGCTGGGAAACTGGCTCTCCCCAGCACAAAAGGTACCCTTCTTAGTAGATTTCTAGTGTTCATTTTAGCTAAGGAATGACCAATATTGTCACGCATGAACTCTGGTATCATAGTCTTTAATTTGTTGTCGCCTCCTCCAATTATCGAATCTCGAATCTTATTAATATAAATATATGTACTATGGCTTGGTCAATCTGCAATATCGTATTGGAGTCTGATACCATGACAGCTCCACAAATGTACAAGATCTTGAATTCTCAGGTTGTTGGCTTGCATTTTTGCTGGAAGAGCTTGTGCAGCTACTTCCAGCAATTATCAAATATTATTTTAGTGGCATCTAGACAAGGTGTCTTCAGACATTTGTATAAGTTAAAAAGTGATACCATGAACTTGCGAAATTTGAAGTAAAATGATAGCTAGTGTTGTAAATCTGTACCTCGGCCTCAGCCGAGACGTTCACAGTTCTGGCCGAGCTATAGAAGAAGGATGACTCAACACAAATATAGATGTGACGAGAAGTCAGATATCCCGTCAGCAGTGAACCTCGGTTCTTCATCCTCGAACAATCTATTTTAGACCGTCCTCGGCCAACTTATCTTGGATCACCCAGATATCAACATCTAGATTACCTATCTCCATAACCTCAGCTTTGGATGATCTGATGTAGCTCGTACTCGATCGATCTATTCCTCTCTACAAGAGGATAAGTATTCACTCCATGAACTCCAGTACCTTGGTCATGATGACCTACTGAAGGTCAGCTTGGACAACCAATCCTAAATCGGCAATGGCCGAATTATTTCTCTCACCAACAGATCCATCCTTCCTCCAAATTAAGAAAGTCCAAATGAGGTAAAAAATTCTCTGCGATCAAATCTCCCATACGTAATAGGAAAATTCTTCTCTGAATCAATCTATACGACAAATTCGAAAATCATCAGGATTTCGAGACGAATACGACTCAAATTCCTCTTTTATAAATTAAGATATCGGGACACTCCAAGGTATGCAATCACTTGACTCCTTTTCTTCTCTCAATGTTCTCCAATCTCCTGATTTGAGCATCGGTGGGTCTACACCAGAGAATGCCACTCCGATATGAACTTATTTTATAGGTGTCCGGGCGAAGCTCCAGCAGCGGTCCCATCTCATCCACATCCGCCTCAGCGTCCGACCTCAGACAGGGAGATCAACAGCAATAGCTAGGAACCTATAAATGGCCTATAAATGGTCAAGATGCTTTAAGTTGTTGATGTAAACTGAATAAATACACCGAAGAGAACTTGAAATGAAAAGTATTCTGTCTTTTCCTTTTCTTCCTTTCTTCCTGTCTTCTCCATTTAGTTTGCCATGTTACTTGTATGCAAAATTTTTTTAAATGAATTATGGTCAACAATCGGATTGTGGACAAGGAAATTAACCGTAAAACTTCCACAGCACAGGGAAATCTGCTTATAAAATAAGCTATGGCTGCAGGTAACAGTCATCATGAATTAATGTTAGTTTTACATTTAGTTTTACATTGCTCTCAAGTGTCTGGTTGGCTCACCAATCATCAACCTATTGTTTTCCATTTATCTCATTATGCATCAAAATAAGCAAAAAATTTGTTCCCTCTAGGGTTGATCCAACTTGAACGGATCAAACAAGCAATTCTCTAAAAGAGAATGTCGTCATTATTGTGAAGATTTGTGCAAGCGTGTATTTGATCCCATATCAGTTATTCGTTGAAAAGATCTTGAATACTTATACAAGGTTAGAAAATCTAAATAAATTTATACGACTAATCTTTTTAGATGAGATTCTGAATTGTGACAAATGATATCAAAATCGATCCGGTCCATAATCTATGTGGATTAAGGGATACTGTAGTATGGATTCAATGTAGTTGACCACGAGCCAATCATGATTTTTATGAATAAAAATATGGATTTGGATCCTTAGCTTGATGAGGATATTAAGGCTTAAAGAGGAGTATGTAAAAATCCGTACGAGTATATACTTAGTCCTATATTGGTTATTCACTAAAAAAATCTTGAATGCTTATACGAAATAGAAAATCTAAATAATACTTTTGGCTAGTCTTTTTGGATGAGATTCTGGGTTGTGACAATTACTCCATATCTACTGCAAGATCACACTTACCGAAAAAACTAGACGATCATTCATGAAGCCTAATAGTCTAGTCTTCAAAGTGGTAACTACCTATTACTCATTAGGAATTGGATTTCGTTCCATCAAAATCATATGAAAATACTACTAAGATTCCACTTTGCAAATGAAACCAGAGAAAAAGATGGGAATCTGTGCTTGTGTAGAGACTTGCAATTTTTTTTTCCCCTTTTGTAAGAAATCATAAATGAAGTTGGAAATAGAGTTTCTTCTATTGAAACAAACCCATTGCTCCTTAAATAAGGTTTTTTGGGAATCATTCATCCTAACTACAATCCGATAAGATTTCTTGAGGTGGTGACACCTCCATCCAACACAAGGTTGTGCCCACTGACATACTTGGCCTCGTCGCTCGCCAGGTACAGCACCGCCTCGACGACATCCCTCGCCGTCAGCGTCGGCCCTTTGAGATTCGTCAGCCCCCTCACGAACTCCATCTTCTCCCCGTCCTCGCTCGGACTCCCGAGATCCACCCCCTCCTCGCCGTCCCGCCATGCGTCCACCAGCATGCAGGTGGCCACCCCGAACGGCGAGACAGTTCACTCGGATCCCCCGCGCCCCTAGCTCGCATGCGGCATTCTTGGTGAGCCCCACCAGTGCGTGCTTCGACGCCGTGTATGCGTGCAGGCCCATCCCCCCATCACCCCGGCCACGCTCGCCACCGACACAATGCTCCCGGCCCAATCCCCCGCCACCATTGCCCGTGCCGCGTGCTTTATCCCCAACGGCGCGCCCCGCATATTGACGTGCATCACCTGGTCCAGCTCGTCGGCGTCGAGTGCCATGATGCTCTTGGCCGCGCGTGCCTGTCGGCCGAGCACACCGACGTTGTTGATGAGGACGTCGAGCCGCCCGTAGCGCCCCAGGGTGCGGTCCACCAGCCGCTCGACGTCGGGCTCGAAGCCGACGTTGCAGTGGACGAAGGTGGCCAATCGGGCGAGCGAGGCAGCCTCGCTCGCCAGGGACTCGCCGACGGAGTCCTCCATGTCGGCGATGACAACCTTGGCGCCGTGCCGGACGAAGAGGCGGACGGTGACCTCACCGATGCCGCAAGTGCCGCCCATCACGATGGCCACCTTTCCTTCCAGTCTATAGACAAAAAGAAAGCCATCAATCTTTGCGCACAAAATATTCTGGCTACACCACAACGTTTTTTCTTACCTATAAATATTCCTAGGTATATTATATATGTATATGGAAAGGTGGATGATCAACCTTAGTATTTCATAATTAATTGCTATTTAGATTTTGAATTTGTAGTTTGATCATAAACATGCTATGCATAATGTTGTTTATTATTGAATTGGTATATGCATTATACAAAATTAAGTAGCTTGACATATTTTTAGGCGTCGTGTATGCAGCTAGATCCTTCCTTTATTCTACTAGTTAAGCAATAAGTTAAAAAAGATATGTTATCATACCTTCTCAGCTCTGTAATTTGCATTTGCATGCCATTAGAGCTGAGCCTCCAGTTGCTGCTAGTTCCGACTTTGACCTATTATTCTTATTTCTCTCATTTAGTTCTTGCATACTATTTGTTCATGACTACCATTAGTTGAAGGAACTTACTTTTCCAAAAAAAGGATATTTAGTTAACATGATTCATTTGTTTCCAAGCTGGTGAAGATATATTGTCTGGTGAGTGATTGTAGCACTCCTCAATAGTTTTATACTTTTGGAAAACAACTCTTCTAAGGGTCCACATCCAATTGGAATAGTTGGTCTTAACATATAAGTCAAATATTTCCTTTACTTCTTCCTCAGGACAAGTGTATATAAAGCCAATTTTCTTGAACTACAAAAATAAAGTCTTCACTTCTTTTTCTCATTATTTGTGATGGATCTTAATTCTAATCACAAATGTAGTATCATTTTGACAATTAATAGTAACGACTGATTTTCACCCTCACTAATAAGGTTTTAAACAACATTATGATGGAAAAATATACTATTTGTAAGGAAATCTTAATATAGTCAGTGATGTACTGAGATTTCCATGACTAACAATGATGACTAACTTTGATCCTCATAAATAGGATACTTTCAAAGTAAATTTTATGTTTCTAGTGATGTCCTATTAGAAATAACATATTTTTTATGAGGACAGAGATTCATTTATCATTAGTAAATTGGTATTTTTTTCAAAAAAATATTAGTGATGAAAAAATCAGAAATTTGTGATAGTATTTTAAGATAGTCATAAATTGATATGCTCTTATCACTAGAACGATCAAAGATACTATTTTTACTGAACTCCTAGTTTTGTATAATAGGATGAGTCGGATTGATCCATAGAGATCTTAGGCAGTTGTGTTTGGAACATAAAGCAAGAAAAAATTCAAAATTTTATGTGCATTGAAATCAGTGTTTAAAAAAAAACTTTAGAAACTAGATAAATAAAGAAAATAAATTCTAAATTAATGGCCTATTAGGTGGAGTTTATATACAGCTAGCTATCTTCCCCATGCTCGACTAGGAGAAGGCCTCTTAGAGCCATCGAGGAATCCTAGGAAGAGCCCTATAAATCCCCTTCCCTCCTCCATGGCCAGCCACGACGAGCATCAAGTTCTCCCTTCTCTTTCTCTCAAATTTTTTCATTGAAACTGCTGATACCGTCTTCGTGTTCGCCTCAAATTGTTGCCGAAAATCTCATCGGAGTTGAAGGTAAACCCCGACCCTCCTTCCTCTCTTCCTTCCCCTCCTTTTCATGACTTCGTGCACCCTCGCCGGCCGTTGGGCATGTCGAAAAATCCACAAATCAACAGGACCTGTTCTGCCCTATTCGGTTGAGTTTCTCTTTTTCGAACACCAGCGCCGCCACCCATGGGGCCTCACCTTGAAATCATGGCCCTCGACCTCCTTATGACCCTCCATGACAAGATCATGGCCGTCAGCAAGCGGCCAATGGCCAAAACGAAAAAAAATCCTTGGATCCCTTTTTTTTTGGGCCTTTCCCATGTTTTTCCCACTGGCCGATCCTTGTCGCTGGTCGTCCTTTGCTCCGTCACTGTTGATTAGTCACCACCGTCGGTCGCCACTGTCGGACCACCGATCATGCCGCCACAGTTGTCAGACCACGGGCAAACATGCCTCAGGTCCTTCCCCGTTCGGCCAAGAAGAGGAAAAGAAGAAAGAAAAGAAGAAGAAAAAAGAAGAAAAGAAAAAGAAGGAAAAAAAAAGAAAGAATTTTCTCTCTCCTCTCTCCCCCTCTTTCTTTCTTTTTTCTTCTCTTCTTTCTCTCTTTCTTTCTCTAGAATTTTTCTCTCTAAAAATTTTCTCTCTCTAAGAAGACCTATAGATCCGGTATCAAGCCATCTTTCCTCCTAGGGACCTATAATCTCGAATCGATTTAGTGCTCGGGTGGTTTATCAGATTGGTCATCCAGTCAATCATTTTCTTTTATTATTTAATTTTATCGAATATATGGTTATACCATAGAATAGGTAAAAGTCATTCCCCATAATTACCTTTTCGGCCTATTCACTCTTTAATCTACCCAACATGCGACGGTGTAATTTTGTCCTTGTTATAAAATTCAAATCTGACACAAAGGGCTAGAACTGGGCTCGGACTGGACCCGCAACAATTCAGGCCAGGCTTGGGCCAAAATATAAGACCCATTTGTGTTTCGGGCCAAACTCGGGCATACCTTTGGCCCGATTCGAGCCCAAGCCCCAGCCCAAATTTTAGCCCAATCAAAAGCCCCAATATCCGACTCGAGCTCAGTTCCCTACTAAAATTGGTTCAATCCGATCAGTCAATTAGCCGGTTAGCTTTGGCTAATTGCTTTAGTCAATTAGCCCAAATATAAGGCTTAATGTCATCTGTTCGTTCGTCACTTCATCTCCAACTCGAAGAGCCCCATGTCCGTTAAAATTCCTATTCCCATCTTCCGATCTTTTGTCTTCCCCCGTCGTCCATCGTCGATGCTGGTCTTCCATCTTACCCCATCAGCCATCACTAGTCTTCCATCGAAGAAACTACTGGTGAGGAAGGGGCGAAAAAAGCAATCCACGATGGTGGGCGAAAAGCCGACAACGTGGAGGTGGGTGGAGATGGGGGACTCAGGGGCGGAGAGGAGGATGAAGTCCAGGAGGAAGGCAGCTCGAAGGCGGGTGAGGTCAATGAGGAGCTTGACAGAGAGGGAGCCAATGGGGTTGGGGAGGGAGGCGAGGGCATGGGGCGGCGGCAGGAGGGGTCAGCAATGCGATGGAAGCGATGCGCATGGTAGACGAGGGCACGGGGGTAAAAAGGGCAGAGGTGAAGGGAGGGGTAGTCGAGGAGGCGGCGGGCCTTCGGGTAGAAGGTGAGGAAGATATAGAAGCCGCAATCGAGGAGGAAGCTGTCGAGGGAGTCAGTGCGGATGCAATTGCCAACGACATCGAAGGCCTTAAGGAGGAAGGGGACGAAGGAGGTGGCGAGGTGGGTTGTGGCGGCGAGGCTGGCTCTAAACCAGGTACTCATGATGGAGGGGGAGGAAAAACAGAGCATGCATGGGGAGAAGGGGGAGGAATTTGGGCGAAAGAGGACTGATAGAGTGGGGGGAGTCATGGGGTATCAACGAGAGGACAAGTGTAACGACGCATTGCAAAGAGTGAGAGTGGATCATTAGGAGGTTGGTTCCTTATCCTATTCTAAAATATTATGAGAATTTTGATAAATTACTAGCAGATATCTGCAAGATGTTTTACTCAACAGTCTCAACCAGATTTGAGCCGAGCTCGGGCTCGGGCCAGCTCGATTGGGTTCGAACCAGGCTCGAGCTCAGACCGGGCTCGGGATCGAGCCTTAAATTATAAACATTTTTGGTCCCAAGCCCAACCCAAAGTCCAAAAAAATATTTCGGACCGGGCTCGGGTAGGGGTTGTGGCTCGACCTAGCCCCGACCCATTTCTAGCCCTACACAAAGTCAGATGCGCACTAATCCCTTTGCACTTATCCCTTCACCAAAATCTCTCTCTTTCCTCGTATAAGCCCTGTTCCTCCATGGTAGAAGGTCCAAACCACCAATTTCTATTCCACCATGTAAACATAGCCAAACATCATAACTTATCTCCACCTCCATAGTTCATACGATCTCCACCATTGTTTGTTCTTCCACATGATGGCCAAGATGAAATGTCACATTTGGCTTGAGAAAAAAAAAAGCTTTACCATGGAATAAGTAAAAGTCATTCCCCATAATTACCTTTTTGGCCTATTCTCTCTTTAATCTACCCAAAATGCGGCGGTGTAATTTTGTCCTTCTTATAAAATTCAAATCTGACACAAAGGGCTAGAACTGGGCTCGGGCTGGGCCCGCAACAATTCAAGCCAGGCTTGGGCCTAAATATAAGACTCATTTGTCTTTCGGGCCAAGCTCGAGCATACCTTTGGCCCGGTCTGAGCCCAAGCCCCAGCCCAAATTTCAGCCCAATCAAAAGCCCAAATATCCGACTCGAGCTCAGTTCCCTACTCAAATTGGTTCAGTCCGATCAGTCAATTAACAGGTTAGCTTTAGCTAATTGCTTTAGTCAATTAGCCCAAATAAAAGGCTTAATGTCATCTGTTCGTTCGTCACTTCATCTCCAACTCGAAGAGCCCGTGTCCATTAAAATCCCTCTTCCGATCTTCCGATCTTTCATCTTCCCCCGTCGTCCATTGTCCATGCTGGTCTTCCATCTTACCCCATCAGCCATCACTGGTCTTCTGTCGAAGAAACTGCTGGTGAGGAAGGGGCGGAAAAAGCAATCCATGATGGTGGATGAAAAGCCGACGACGTGGAGGTCGGTGGAGATGGGGGACTCAAGGGCAGAGAGGATGGAGTCCAAGAGGAAGGCGGCTCGAAGGCGAGTGAGGCCAACGAGGAGCTTGACAGGGAGAGAGCCGATGGGGTTGGAGAGGGACGCGAGGGCGTGGGGGCGGCGGCAAAAGGGGTCAGCAATATGATGGAAGCGACGTGTGTGGTAGACGAGGGCATGGGGGTAGAAAGGGCAGAGGTGAAGAAAGGGGTAGTCGAGGAGGCGGCGGGCCTCCGGGTAGAAGGTGAGGAAGATATAAAAGCCATGATCGAGGAAGCTGTCGAGGGAGTCAGTGCGAATGCAACCGCCAACGACATCGAAGGCCTCAAGGAGGAAGAGGACGAAGGAGGTGGCGAGGTGGGTTGTGGCGGCGAGGCTGGCGCTAAGCTGGGTACTCATGATGGAGGGGAAGGAGGAATAGAGCGTGCATGGGGAGAAGGGGGAGGAATTTGGGCGAAAGAGGACTAGTAGAGTGGGAGGAAGAGTCATGGGGTATCGATGAGAGGACAAATGTAGCAACGCATTGCAAAGGGTGAAAGTGGATCATTGGGAGGTTGGTTCCTTATTCAATTCTAAAATATTATAAGAATTTTGATAAATCACTAGCAAATATCTGCAAGATGTTTTACTCAACAGTCTCAACTAGATTCAAGCCGGACTCGGGCTCGGGCCAGCTCGATCGGGTTCGAACCAGGCTCGGGCTCGGGCCTTAAATTATAAACATTTTTGGTCCCAAGCCCAACCCAAAGTCCAAAAAAATATTTCAGACCGAGCTCGGGTAGGGATTGTGGCTCGGCCTAGCCCAGCCCATTTCTAGCCCTACACAAAGTCAGATGCGCTCTAATCCCTTTGCACTTATCCCTTCACCAAAATCTCCCTCTTTCCTCGTATAAGCCCTGTTCCTCTACGGTAGAAGGTCCAAACTACCAATTTCTATTCCACCATCTAAACATAGCCAAACATCATAACTTATCTCCACCTCCATAGTTCATACGATCTCCACCATTGTTTGTTCTTCCACATGATGGCCAAGATAAAATGTCACATTTGGCTTGAGAAAAGAAATGCTTCAGATCAATACCCATTCCCTATTTCCAATCCAATTGTTTACAAGTCAATGTGGCACTCCAAGAATGATCCAATCCAACCCAACACTCACCTATCCCTAGCATACTGCACCAATCTTCAATTGCTGCACAGGACGAAGAAGGGAATGGATAGAATGATGATTGGTAACAATAACTCTTCTATCTTTTCTTTTATCGTATGTGGTGCAAGTTCAGAGGCTATATCCAGCTGCCTCTTAGTGCACACCCCTTGGTTGGATTATCTCAAAATTTCTGCGCATTGACAAATAAAAGAGGTTCACAACTAAAAGAAGAAGGGTGCCAACTATATTTGTCACAAAGGGAAAACTTTGTTCCACCTGACTGCTTAAAAGGTTATAGAGAAGACATTCCTTATGGGGCACACTGATGCTGTACATTAAAGTGATTCATTCATCCTTCTATCAATTCTAAACAAATGTGCGACATTGATATCCCTCATTTTATGTAGGCAAAGCAATTTGTATTACAGAAAAGCTAACTGCAAGGTGAACTGGTTAGCACATTTAAATAGAGCGCCTCAAACAGACCAAGACTGAAGTTTTATACGGAATATCAATTTGCTCCAGTTTCAGAATTTGACACAGAAATATGTATAATGTAAATATAATTTTAGTGACCCATCACCACTTGATTAAACAAGAAAAAAAAATCATTTCAGGCCTGTGAATTACAGAATGGATTTTGAGATTCAAATGAATTATCAGATCTCTTGAGGTGTATGGCTGTTCAACTTTCAACTTTCAACTTTGCAACAGATATAAATGCACCATAGGAGATATGGCTTTAAAACAACCATCTTCCCACCCACATGCATTGCAAATAGTGAATTTAACAGTGGAAATAAAGGCAAGCACTAAAGCTATCATACAACGGCTGGTTTCAGTTGGTCCTAAATGAACGAATGGAAGAAAATGCAACAGGAATAATTTCCACAGTGCACAAGATGGACACGGGGCATGCAAAAATTTTTATCTTAATTAATCATGCAAAGATATAAAATTTACCTTAGCTGAGCAATTGAATTCTGCAAGTCAATGGGATGGAACTCATGGTTGCCTCCTGACTGATGGTGAGACACGATCGCCAGCCTTTGCACCTATACCAAGTCCCGCCTCGCATCCACTTCACTCACTAAAGAAGCCTTGAAAGAGTTTCTCCAAACTCTCACGTGTTACAGAAGCCAAAGAGAATGAAGAGATGGAGGATGAAAAACAAGTCAATTCTACTGCTCAAGAGGCTGGCCCCCTCTACCCATTTATAGAGAAGAGAGGGAGGCCAAAAGGTATGTGCACCACCTTTTTAATCTCTTTCTCCTAGTCAGGATTCTGATTGTGATGATGTTTATAATTCTCCTGCACATGAAAAAAGTGTGCTCTTAACTGAATAACTGAAAATAAACAATATGAAATAAGTAAAGAAGGATGGAGAATGAGATAAAAGAAGATGTGACATTTCTCAAGTGATTGTATGCAAAACACTTGCTCTAAGGTCCAAAGAATTATAAATAATAGACCTGGATTCATTTTTGTTAAATATTGTGCTGTACTTCTTAAGTTGCTCAAAACTCTGCAGTTTCACCCAATATTGGAAGCAAGAAAGAAAGAAACAGAAAGAGACTCTATCCTAATGCCTAAGCCAACATAAAAAAATACAACTGGAAGTGCTGCAAATAGTGATAAGATCATCTCACCCAAATAATCAACCAACAAGTTTTGTTTTTATCTAAAATCAACAAATGTATCAAAGTCTATATATGAGCCATTAAGGAGATAAGATGAATTTGACGAATAGCAACTGTGTTCTGATTAAAAATAATTCTACCAAAGGAAGAAACTTGAAAAACAAAAAGAAGATGCACGTGAAAAAGATAAGGACCTGGATGCAAAACTTGTTCATCTCTGCGTTGCGCATATATGGTTTGGTGCAAAATCATGCCTAACTAAACATGTAGATACTCATTAAAAGGTAACAGGAAAAACGAAAGACCAACTGAAATGTATAATTTCTTGGCCTCCACAACATTATCAAACAAAAATCAATTTTCAGGTAGTCTTACAATGACTTGACATAACTGAACTCATTCTCATTTTTTATATTCTTCTGAATCAAGAGGCAACCCAAGTTAGGCAGGAAAAAAAACATATAACTATAAAATGTTCAGAATTTGAAGTTGCAGTAATCAAGCAAACAAATGAACAGCCAAGTTGGATGATCACACTTCATTGTATAACAACGGTTATATACATGAATTTGGGATGACTCGCAAGGGCTAAATTTCATGACTAGAAAAGTTTTTTAAAACGTTGAAATGTAAACAAAATTCAGAAAGTTTCTGAAATTGTTTGTGAAATACCAGGGAAGTGAAGATCAAGATTCATCATAAAAATTACCAAGAATATCGCAGAAGCATTCTCCTTTGCTGACTCTGTGGAAAATCAAGAAAAGTTTCTTGGTATAGAATGCAGGAAAAACTAAAGAACTTTTTTTTATACTAGCAGATATTTCTATTACTAAACAAATCAAAAACCCATTAGCTATAGGACACAACGACACAACGCATGAAGCAAAGATTGTTGAAATCGCAACCTCTAAGCAGATTGCATAACTTGCTTTTAATAGAGTCAACAGATGAATCTACACATATCTCAAGATATCGTAATTTTGTTTCACTATAAATTATCTCCAACGCTCAGAGAAAACAAAAAGACTTAAAAATCAAGTATATTGCCAACAAACAATAATCACTTAAACATTAGCTAGCTGCATGTGATGTGGAATATTTATTTTTTAAAAAAACACAAAAACAAATACAAAGAGATGATATCATGATGCCAAGCGTTCTTAGAAATGCCCCAGATATGAGAAGCCATGAATTTTCTGAACTGGCAAGTGGTAAACACTTTTTGGCCACAAAGTAATCTGCGACGTAGGAGATAGAAAGCAATGATATATTTTAACCGACAGGATGACCAGTTTTTGCATTTTTCTCATGGAAATAACTCCTGTTCATCCACGAGGTGTTGATGGCATGGGTAAAGAGTGGAATTATATCGCCTATGCGTGTGTGTGTGTGTGTTACAGACGTGATAGATACCATAGAAAAAGGGTGCAATCTGCACACAAACAAATTGAACTTTGATTTCGGATCAAGGGACAAAATCCCTTATCCTTAAAGGCAATGCAAACAAAAAGGCTCACGCTTTAAACCAACAGAAGTCACAGCGCTACGATTCCACATATGTCAGACCCAAAAAAGAGGTCTTTTTGATTCATAACCTCAGATTGACCTTTCCCGTATCCTTCCATGTCAAAAAGCCCTCTCTTTCTAAAAGAGTTTCATATAACTGAAGCAAGAGAGATGACACTATGCAGAGATAAACCGCCCATATCGACCAAAAGATGTAAAATTCTCCAGAGAAGAACAGAGGGTGAAATAAAAATTAAAAGAAAGATGAGAAATCTACCAGATGAATTTCATGTCGATGCGATCTGCCCTTCCATCTCCGCCGAAGATCCCCTCCAGCTCCGCCTAGCGAGTATCGTGGTCGAATTTCCGCAGAACACCGGGCTCATCCTTCCAAGTCTGACCTAACAAAACCACCAAAAGCCCTAAATCCAGAGGCGACAAATATGGGGAACAAGAAACAGCGAAAAGAAAACCTACATCGATGCCAGACGCGGCGAAAAACCATTGCACCACAACCCAAGATCCACAAAGATTATCCTCGAGAAGAGACTCGGAGAAATTTATCAAACACTAACCCTGGGGACGAGAGGGGGGTGCGCAGAGCGAAATATCGTACCCTGATCGGGGGAGCGTAGAAACCCTAAGACAAAGGGGGAAAAAACAAAATGTCGTACGAGATCGTTTAAATAGGAGACGTGGGGGTGGCGACCCTGCAAGTTAGGCTCGCTTAAACCGTAATGATTCTCTTACCAAATTTGTTAGGACTTGGGACACAAATACAAGATCTAAAACCTAATTTATAGCGAATCCAGACGCAACTCACTGTTAGCACCCTTTTTTTTTAATGCTGGCTTTTTGACAAACATGTGGTCGCTTTGCCAAGGATGCACTAGTAAATGGGACGTCTGACCATTAGGAAGGTTGGCAAGCCAACCTAGCTAATTGGACCTACCAGTTGGGCATTGTTACATGAGATAAATGAAGGGGGGATTAAAAATGCCAGGGCTTTGGCCTTTGGTGCATTGGTTCCTGACTTTTTTTTTTTTTTGAAAGATACGCCATGAAAAGACTTCATCAGATGGCAGTCTTGTTGATGTGATGCGTGAGGTTTTAGTTTCGAACAAAGAGGATTATAAGGAGTGATTGATACATGGTCGCTCCAAACTTGATAGCTGGAGTTTTGTGATCACTTAAATTCTAATATTTCAGTCAAGGACTTAACGTTTTCATATTGTATAACACTAATATGGATAGATTTTTTCCTTTATGCGAATCGTGTGCGGAGATTGAAATATTTTTTGGGCAAAAAAAGGTTTGGAAACTAAGGGCAAAGGCTTCATAAAGGATCACATTATGATGATGAATAATAAATAATTCAATACCATATTCATCGAATAAATCAAGTTTTAGATATTAATCTACATTATCTATGGAGAGAAAAATACAACCAGATATGTAAAATATAGTTCAATAATTGATAAAGAGCTAATAAAATTTTTGATAATTTCACTTTAAAAAAAATTGATAAATTCTTTTTTGCCTCGATTTTTATTCTTCTTTATTTGTACTGTATTACTTATCTTATTCAGTTGAGAATACACTATTTTTCTGTGCAGGATGAGTAAAACACCATCAAAATTAAAATCATTTGAAATGGGTTTAAATTATAAAAGTCCTTAAATGTTTGGTTTTACTGTTTATTTGTTGACTACAGATAGATCCATATTTGATTTTGCCGAACATAATATTTTCTCTTATTTTCTCATGAATGATTTGAGGAAAACAAAAGTCATGGAAAAAAAAGGTCTAAGTGTTATGAATTTTCTTTGAAATTCATGATGTGCCATAAAACCTATGGCAAATAATAATTTATAAAAATATGGATAGCGTATACATTGATAATGAATATAGATTGATTGTTTTTTGTTGAGCTTTGCATTGCAGGTCCATCCATGATGATGAATAATTATTTTAATTTTTTTTTTAAGGATGTATCCATGTGTAACCATTCATCGAAAGATGTAATATCAAATTTTTAATTCCATTTAGCTCCACTCTCTGCAATCACCTGTGGGGCTAGAGTCATCTTAGGGTTCACGAGAATTCACCACCTTATCTCACGTATCATAGGAATGTTTGCTAGTCAATCAGTCCGAGCAAATGTGCTAACATAGATTAGTTATGGATGCCGAGGTTCGGCTGGAGAAGCATAGCATATGAGTCTTGAGCAAATATAGTATATGGCTTCTTCCTAAAGCATACTGCCTTAAGGAGAGACGTCGGTCTATTATGATTAACTTTGTTAGCTACTTCAATTCTTAAGGAGGATCCTCTCAATCTATTCACTCGTAGACTGGATCTTCCCTTGTCATCCATATAGGAAAAACTTCTTCTTCCCAAACATTAGACTGGAAACCTAGCTCTAACCTCACCCCATCCTTAGATATCATTTCTCAACTGACTCTTGCCGCATCATTGAGCCCAATGGCTCACTCTCCTTCAATCATCTCTTTGGGCCAAGGAGCCCTGTTTCATCAAATATCTCTGAGTCAAATGACTCAATTCTAGTTTGCTATGGAGGAAAAAAGTAACTTACTGTGAGGATGGGCAATAAAGCATGCTTTCTGCTTAGAATAGGGTAGCTTGCTTTGACTAACACTCCACTTTTTGCTCTATCTACGGAGCATACGAATTTTTGGAATGTAGATGAATCAGAAAAAAAAAATTAGGGATAGGAACAGAAATTATTGTACCATTGAAAGAATGGGCACCGGTGGGAACATCTCTCCTAACGAACTATTTCAATGGTATGGATGCTGCTGTGCCACGAGATACGACCATGAAAATAATGAAAAAGAAGAAGTTCTATAGTTGAACCATCAGCTCTATCCATTTGATTTAAGCTTCTCTAGAGAAGATGAGACACTAAAAATAAGAATGTTTGCAATGCACACTGAAAAAAGGTATAAATATTGACGATCATTAATGACTAGTTCGAACATCAGAATTGATCCAAAGAGAAATCCTTCATACCAACCCAACAAACCTACCTTTCCTCCCTCAATTTCTCCATACACACCAGTGAGGAAGAAATGAGTTTGACTGCCACAATTTGGCATTTACAATGTCCACTGCCGTGAGATGAATCCTTTGAAATTTATCAATTTTTAACTATTGATTTTGTATAATTAAAAAAGATAGAAAGCGAATGCTGGCTCAACCAACCCTTGATCATGACCCCTAAAGGTATATTTGCAAAGGAAATGGAGTTGGGGCATTAGCAAGAGCAACAAAAGATGATCTAGTATATCGGCTGGGGGGATGAAAGAATTCAATTATCAATTCATATGCTTACAAGCTATGAGACCGCGTTATGGCGATATTTGCTTCATAACCCCGACCTCCCACAAACTCCCCCCCACTCGGCCCTACCCTCCAATCCAAAGTAGCTAGGCGTGGAAGTAAAATCAATCCTTATTCATATATGGATTTCTCTAGTTCTAATTCTATGCTATGAAAAGCAACAAGGAACTTATCTTATTTAAATGATTTTTCTTAACCAATCTTGCTTGCTGCTTTGACAAAGGCTTTTCTTGCTTTTGAGTAGAGGTGTGGTGATCATATATGCGAAGCAGCTTCATTTGAGATGTTTTTAATCCGAGATCTACAGTCAACATGAGAGAGTTAACATCAAGGATGGAATGATGACCATAATACATACAACTTTAATCGCGAAGCAAAGTAAAAAAAAAAAACTAACCAATGAAAGAAAAGAATGCGGGAGATAGAATGATGTCGAGCCAATACAAGATGTCGAACTAAATAGTCCATTCAATGCATTGGGGGTAATAATGACCATAATGCATACAACTCCAATCATGAAGTGAAGTAAAAAAGATAAATTAACAGATGAAAGGAGAGAATGCGGGAGATAGAATGATGTTGAGGCAACACAAGAGGTCAAATCAAATAACCCATTCGGTGCATTGGGGGTATTCGACCATCAAGAGATAGGGATTTAGTAACTTACCAACTAACCGGATTGGAAGCATAAGATATATCATGCAAATTTTCAATAAAAAGAAAGACATACCATACAAATCATAGCTTTGACTGCTACTTCCCTTCCCTAGACCAACCGACTTATCCTGTCCCTTCCCTACAAGCTAGGTATCTCACTTTCCAAGTTGTGCAAGATCTAAAAGGTCTCATAGGGATTGGGACAACTATCCAAACTCCTACATTAACCAAGTGAGAAAGAAGATCGGATGAGCTATCAAGCTTACGTTACTAATAGTATAGGGTTAGCCCTCGTTAAAGCTTAGTAAAATTGACTTCTCGTTGAAAAAAAGGATAATCATTAACTATTAGCTTCAGAACATTTCGATACTTTGAGAAATCGACCTCAGACATAGGATTTCAAGCCTTGTCGGTGGAGGATGATTTTTAGTAGGCATAGGCTGAATCACAAAGGATAAAATTTCTGCTATCGGTTAGAGCGGCCAGACTGACTGAGACTGAAGGATATAGCTCTAAGGCCAACTTTCAAAGCACATGCTGCTAGCATTTTCTTTCCCTTCTAGGGGTGTAAGTTTTACCAGCATCCACAGCATGCAAACTACGTAAGACATTACATTGAGAAAGCCTCTGCCTTAGCATAAAAGCAAGAGGTTCCAACCCAAAGGGTGTGTCCACAAAAGGATAAAAAAAAACTTTCAACAAAAGCTCCATTTTCTTATCAGGAAAGTGCTGTGCTGAAAGATTTTTGACAGATCTCAAATGGTATTGATTTCCTTCAACGGAGAAAAGGAGGCTTTTCCCAACCTAAGTTAGGTTTATTTACGCTTTATACCATCAAGAAAATTATTTTATAATCCATGTAATTGCCACCGTTGCTTAGCTTTAGCTTTATGCTTTTTAAGGTAGAAGGCATCTTTCTACTAATGAATCTGTTTTGTCGGATAAAAGATAAAACAAAGGGCCTCATCGAGAAGGCGAGCGTTCACTCTTTCAATTTTTGTGGAAAGGATTTTTGAAGTCATCATCCATCTGGTCTGGGGTTAAACCAAATCAAAGAAAGGAAGAGATGAGAGAGTGGACCCTAAAAAAAGAATGCGAGATAATTTGAGATAGCCAAGCTTGCCAATGTTGAGGTATGGGTGAAATTCTAAAAGGACTGGACCATTTCCTACCGTTGTTCATATTTCTACTATAACACCAACATCATGACTTGTCTCCACCTGAATTCAGCTCAGCCTCGACCCCTGTTTATCTACCTAACATTATTGGTACTCCATATGGTGGCTAAGATCATGTCTGGCATGAGAAAAATGCTTTAGATCACTTTTGTTATAATAGTTTGCAAATGCTAATATGGCAATCCAAGAATAAGCCAACCCAACATGATACTTACCTTTCTCAAGCATATCAGACCAATCTCCAATTTCAGCACATGGTCAAGAAAGTAGTGGATAGAATGGTGATAGGTAATAATACTATTTTATCTTCACTTTATCATAAGTGGTGCAAGTTCAGACTTTATATTCAATTACTTTAGTGGTGCAAAACCCTCTCGATTAGGTTATATTGGGATTGCTATATCTTGACATACAAAAGAGTTTTATAAACCTAAAAGAAGAGGGGTGTAGTTTATATCTATCACAAAGTGCAAACTTTGTTCCACTGGACTGCTTAGGAGGTTGCAGAGGTGGCACTCCACTCCTCACGAGGCCTCTAAATATTGTATGCTAAAATAATTCGTTCACCCTTGCATCAATTCCAAATAAGGCGAGCACATTAATTATACTCCTCATTCGCCATAAAGAAGTCTGTTTACTAGGAAGTAGTGAACTGCAAGGTGGATTGGCTGGCGAATTTAAATAGAGCAGGTTAAACAAACCAAAACTAAAGTTATATATATAATATAGAGCTGTTCTAGTTTTTACATTTTGATATATCAAATATGTATAATATAAATAGTGGCCCAAAACCACTTCATTACTATTATTATTATCATTTTTAAAACAAAACTTAGTTCGATCAGAGGCATGTATGACCTTAAAATGGTCATCTTCTCACCCACAAACGTTCCATGTGGCGATTTTTTTTTTTTGGTAAATTGAAGGAGCACAGCTTGCATTAAACACAACAGAGGAAATATAATAATTTAACATAATAGTAGCAGAGCAATATAAACATCCGGAAAGTAAAATATAATAAACAGCAACAAAATTGAGAACCAATACAGGAGAAATCAGAGAGGGGCTCTCGATGAAACTAGCAGGAGAAAATATGGATGCAACTAAGATTCTCTGTGATAGGACGGCTGGTTTCCTGGAAACTATGAATCCATTTCTTCTTATAACTCGACTGCACAATGCCTCCTTGTACGACCCTCCAGAGGACAAATCTTACAGACAAGATCCTTCCTTGAATGTCAAACCACATGAATTGGTTTGTTACCAAAAAAAAAAAACACATGACTTGGTTGCGAGTTTCCCAGGCTTGCACTTGATCACTACTGAGCACGGTTAATGAAATCTCCACTTGACCCCCCAAAAAAAAGAGGTAGGTGTAAGAAGGGAAAGATCCATGAACTTTCGCTTGATCATTCTTTCTCCGTTTGATTTAGCTTAATATATGTATATGGTTGAAACATGAGGAGGGATTAGTTCTTTTGAACTTAAACTAAGGTTTCAGTTGGAAGTGAGTGGGTGACTGAGTGCTTTAGAAATCCTTTTTTTTTTTTTTTTTTTTGAGTGCACCATCCTTGAAACGGGATTCTTGCGGTACTCAAAAAGTATCATAAAATATAGTGCATATTTTGAGATATCTATCAAAAAAGAGACAGTTATGTAATATTTATCTAAACTGTTCAAATACCTTTAGATTTATTCATTCTTCTTTTCTTAGTATTTTAATACACGCAGTCACCCATTTTTTGATGAACGTCTTCGAAACATGCACAGTATCTTGGGATACTTTTTAGATACTGCAGAGGATCTATTTCCAACATCTTTTCACTTTACTTTCAATTTCATAAAAAATTTAAATTGATATTATTGGAAAAAATTTTGCGTGGGCCAATAATATGAAAAAGTCTAGGACCCAGGATATCCAAGCATGATAGGCCCACCTGCTGAAAGCCCTTATCAACTCATGATTGGCCATAACCTTTGTTGAACTAATCCTTGACATCTGCCCGATTGATGCTTCACACCCTGAGCGGACGAAATCATGCCGACTACCACTCGGTAACCCTTGTACATAATCACCGATATTTTCTCATCAGATGACTCCTATAGCTCAAGCTAATGAATCGACGGTACATCTGAATAACCAGTTCAGTTTGATCAGAAGATGGTCATTGGTCGATCGTGTTAGGCCAAGCAACCGCTTTCCTCCGAGCAAACCTCTGGCCCCTAACTTTCTCATCCAAAGATAGCACAAGACAACCGATTCTTAATCATCATCGATCAATCCTCATCTCGACGACATCCAGTTGGCAATCTAATTCGAAATTCAATACCTACTGGACGACAACTGTCATAAAATTGATAAGATAATCACAACCACCACATACCGAAAATCTTGAGTGATGATCCTGTCATCTTACGTAAGTCGCAAAATTGTATCAATCAACTTATCAACTGAAGTTCCAGCCCTCCACGCATAAAAGAAGCTCAAAGAAGATCCAAAAAAGATATGGCATTATTTTGTCTCTTACATTTCTCTATCTGTGGAATGAGAGTTCTGATTTGAGCATCGAATGATTCTCGTTAGAATAATATTTGATCATGACTTTTATATAAGTCGTGCCCTGAAAGGCCTATCTCTCCACCCACTCAGATATCTAGGTGTCGTACAAATTTTCTTACCGATAGATATGTTATGCACCTTCATCAGTTCTTCCGGCATGGTCCGTTTATTTTATTATATATATTTTTTTTTTGAGGATGATGTTGCTGACGATGAGCTTACAAAGGTTAGATCAAAAAATCTTTTAGTAAACGTTGTTTATTTTCAGCGTGCCCTCCGTACCATTAGAAAGTACTCGAGAAACCGTTAGATTGGAATGGACTCGTTTGCGCGAAAGAAGGATCCACCTTCCTTCACGAATCCATCGTTGGATCGCGCAATAATCGTTTTGAGATCTGCGCAGGATGCGAAAGAAACAACCCAAACCCGAGGGGATTTGGTCGTGTGGGCTCCAGCATAATGATCTGCCCCCAGGAGTGCACGTGAAAAGACCAAAAAAAGAAAAGGTCCGTTCCATGGGTCCCATCAGATTTGCGGTCAACTTCGTCCCCACGCCCCGGCCCCTGGGGTTGCGAAGGCCCCGGGCCCGAGCGGCCTCTTTATGACGCACCGGTGAGCGCGGCAGCCAGCGCCCAGCGGCTCGAGGGGACGGGGATTATATACCGCGGATAAATGATTCATCAAGGGCGTTCTCTTGGGAATAGAAAAAAAAAAAAATCCACAAATTTATATTTTTAATAATTATTTTATAAATAATATTTTAATAAAAATATTTTTTTTAATTTTTATATATTAAAAAATATTTTAAAAAATTTATTATCAATATTTTTTTGTATTACTAATTTTCTGAATAAATTACTATCAGATATTCATTTTTCTATAATAACTTTTATTATATAAATATAAATATATTATATTATATTATACTAAAATAAAATATATATTATAATATTAATATATATTTAAATAAGATATTATACTGTAATATTATATTATTATATCAATATATTATATCAAATAATAAAATAATAATATATTATATTATAGATAAGATAATATTATATATTATTATAGAATTAAAAATATATTAGAAATAAAATAAAAATATTATTTTTTCAACTTATGTATCTACTGGTTCAAAAATTACCGTCAGGACTATGTTCAGATAGACCAACACAAATTTCAAAGCATATGCACGATGGATAACATGCAATCGGGAATTCGTGAAATACAAATTCGAAGCACATGCATGATGGATAACATGCAATCGGGAATTCGTGAAATACAAAGGTTAATGTGGCCTATTATCCATTGTGAAATTTGGATGGTTTACCTAAGCGTGGTCCAGACAATAATATCTCCTACCGGTTAGACAAGATTTTCTCATTACTTTTATAAATAAACATTATCTTAAAAATAATTTATTTATCTAAAAAATTATAAAAATATAAATTAATTGGATAAAAGATAAATTAAACTTTTGTATGATATTTATCGATCAAAGAATAGGCCTTAAGGTACTATTTGGTAGGGATGAGTTAAGTGATGTGATCATCTTGTTTAGTATTATAAAATCTCATCAGTGATAAAAGATTCAGTGATAAATTCGATAATAATATCACTGTATTAAATTCGATGATAGCTAGGTGTGGCAAACGGATCGGATCGATCATAAACGGATCGGGTCATAAACAAATCGGATCAGAAAATAGTTAATCCAAACCCAACCTGTTTATTAAATGGGTCAAAAATTCAAATTTGAACTCGACCTATTATTTAAACAAGTAACCCGATCCGACCTATTTAACTCGTTTATTAAATAGATCAAATTAGGTTAAACGGGTTAAACAGGTTAAACGGATCAAGTTAAATGTGTCAGAAACAGGTTAAACATATTTTAAACAGGTTAAACGGATCTTAAATGGGTTAAACAGATTAAACAGATTGGGTTAAATGGGTCAAAAATAGTTAAATAGGTTATCTGACTCAACCCAACCTAAATATTAAATAGATTAAACATGTCAGATATCTAAAACTCATATCCGACTTACTTATTAAACGGATTAAACGGGTGAACCCATTTATGACCCGAACCTGTTTAGCCTAAATCCAAACCTGTTTATGGTGGATCAAATACGGATCGGATTGGTGGATCGGATCATATTTTGCCAGCCCTAGTGATAGCATCACTGCACAATCCAGTGATGTTATCACCACACATATCTCAGGTGATAGTACATCACCGGATACTGGTGATGTGTTGAAATTATTTTGGAATAAAAATATTTCTAATTAGTAAATTAGAAAGAAAATAAAAATTCTCTCCATCTTTTTCTATAGATGTCTATCTACTCGATGTATTTTTTATTTTTATTGATAGATTTAGTTAAATGATATGGATATTTTTTATTTATTTATTAAATATTTATTTTATTTCTATAGATAGATATGGTTAATTGATATGAATGAATTATGTTAAATTTTTCATGCTTTTTTTTAAATTTATTTTAACAGGCTAAATCATTTCTATTAGGGAGTCCTGATATTGATGGTCAAAATTGGTTAAGTCTAATCAAGTCTGATTATACATAATATTATCGTAATATTATTTTAATAAATTTATTAAAATAAATATTTATAATAATAATAATATTATATAATATTATATATTTTATAAAAAATTATAAATGAAGAATATTTAATCAAATTATAGAATAATTATTATGTATTAATATATAAAATTATTTATAATATTTTATATTTTATCACTATTACTATTTGATGGTATATTAAATATAATAAAATTTTATTTTTATTAATATTCGTATTTGATTACACATCATCTCAATATTTATATATCACTTCGATGATCATATTATTTTAATGATCATACCATTCAAGTGACTATATCATCGGCCATATATCAAATAGCATCCCGTCGGACCCCCTCCACTCAGTTTTATAATCCGTTTATGATAAGGGTTTTATAATCCGTTTTATTGCTGGCGGCTCGCGAAAATGCCGGATCCCCTCCACTCCAACAAATAATTAAAAATATTCTCACTTTTTTCTCTGGCGAGCGGGAGATGCTTTGCTTTGGTCCAAAGCGATGCCTCTCATTCCCTCTACAGTTCCCCAAGGTACGACGGCATCCATCCGGCTTCCTCGCGCCTTCCCTCGCTCTGCTTCTCTTTTTCCCCTTCTGTTCTTTTCTTTATCCGCTGCTCTGTTGTCAGTATTCGCTTCCATTGTTCTCTGGAGTTCACCTCTCTCTCTCTCTCTCTCTCTGATTTCTGATATCTGGGACCTTTGCTGGTTATTTGGGTGAGTCCGACGTGCTTCTTTTTTTCTTGTTTTTGGTGGTAGTTTTGTTCGACGGTTGCTGTCAAGTTATCTTCCCGACTTTGTGGCAGTTGTTTTTGTTTCTGTTTGTTTTCCTTGTGTGTTTTATTATAGTTGTGTCGGTTTCCTTGTGTTTTTATCATATCTTCTGCGGTGTCTTATATGTTAACCTTGGCCTTGTCGAAGTCTATGCTTGATTTGTTGGTAGCGTGTAACGAAACGAGATGTTGATGAGAAGACAAAGGTAGTTCCTCTTTTATGGTGGTGTAAAAATTTGTTCTTTTACTCTTGATTCACTTTTCCTCCTGCATGTTTTAAGGATTTGCTGGCGTGGTTTTTACAGAGATTCTCTTTTGTTTTTTATTATAAAATCACGATGTTTTTTCTCGCGTGTTTCCTTTGTGTGGTTTTTAATTATTTGCACTTGCCCACATCAAAAGTTTGACGGAGATATTTGGAATCTCATGAGTATTCTAAATCCCACTATCGGCAATAATTTAAGAAGAACAATCTATCATAAATTAAAAAAAAAGAGTTTTATGATTTGCTAATCTATCATAAATTAAAAAAAAAGAGTTTTATGATTTGCTAACTTCGTTGAACTAGAATCTTAGATACGGTTAATTCGCTGTTAGTAATGTTGAGCTTTTATTTTCAACTGCCGGATGACACTTTGGAATGGGATATGCGCGCTTTTGAAGATCTTTGCAAAACAACCAATTGGGCAGAGTCTTAGATATGCATGCTTTTGATGACCTTTTGCTGTTTCAATTTATGTTTCTTTGAAGGAAATCCAGTCAAGAGATTGAAGCAGTGTGTGGCAGCGTGCGGTTGATTTGAACAATGGAGGAGAAACCATTTCCAGCATGGTCTTGGTCAGTAGAGCAATGCTTGAAGGAGTACAATGTCAAATTGGAGAAAGGCTTGAGCTCCTATGAAGTTGAGAAGCGGCGGGAAAGGTCTGGGTGGAACGAGCTCAGGAAAGAGAATGGCAAGCCTTTGTGGTTTCTCGTGTTGGAACAGTTCGACGATATGCTTGTCAAGATTCTCCTTGTTGCAGCCTTTATTTCGTTTGCCCTTGCTTACCTGCAGGGGAGTGAATCTGGGCATGCAGGATTTGAGGTGTATGTGGAACCGGCTGTGATTGTATTGATTCTTGTGCTCAATGCCATTGTGGGAGTTTGGCAGGAAACTAGTGCTGAGAAGGCTCTTGAAGCCCTGAAGGAGATGCAGTCTGAGTCTGCCAAGGTTCGTAGAGATGGGTGCTATGTGCCAAACTTGCCGGCACGAGAGCTAGTCCCAGGCGACATTGTGGAATTGGGCATTGGAGATAAGGTTCCTGCTGATATGAGAATAGCTGCTTTAAAGACATCAACTTTGAGAGTCGAGCAAAGCTCGTTGACTGGGGAGAGCATGCCTGTGATCAAAGGAACAAATCCGGTGTTCCTAGATGATTGTGAGTTGCAGGCAAAAGAGTGTATGGTTTTTTCAGGAACAACCATTGTGAATGGTAGTTGTGTCTGTATTGTCACTGGGATTGGAATGAACACTGAAATAGGAAAAATTCAGACCCAGATTCATGAAGCTTCACTGGAGGAACAAGATACTCCTCTCAAGAAGAAGCTGGATGAGTTTGGTGGGAGGCTCACTAGTGCAATTGGGATGATTTGCCTTGTAGTGTGGGCCATCAACTATAGGAATTTTATTACTTGGGATGACCCCAATGCATCTTGGTGGAATTTTCGCTTTTCTTTCGAAAAATGCACGTATTATTTTAAGATAGCAGTTGCACTTGCAGTGGCAGCTATTCCTGAAGGTCTTCCAGCTGTAATCACGACTTGTTTAGCTTTGGGTACCAGGAAGATGGCACAGAAGAATGCGATTGTGAGGAAGCTTCCAAGTGTAGAGACGTTAGGATGCACAACTGTAATATGCTCTGATAAGACTGGCACACTAACAACGAATCAGATGTCTGTGAATGAATTTTTCACTCTTGGTGACAAGACAACTACATTTCGATTGTTTCATGTGGAGGGTACAACATACAATCCGAGGGATGGAGGCATCACTGGTTGGATCTCCCACAACATGGATGCAAGCTTGCAGGTTTTAGCAGAGATATGCGCAATCTGCAATGATGCTGGGATATATTGCAATGATTACCTTTTCCGGGCTACTGGAATGCCTACTGAGGCAGCTCTCAAGGTTTGTTTTATATTTTATATCTTTCATACAAATGATGCATCGAATGACTGTGATTGAGACAATTAGGAAATATAGCAATTTGCACCAAAAAAATTATTGATTGGAAAGAGGATCTATTATTGGTTACATGTAGATGCAAGGATTGGATGTGAGTTCAGAAAACATTCTGATGAATGGAACAGGGACATGGCTTCTGAAAAAGGTTTGAAATGAATGAAATCTGAAGTAATAAAATGCCGTGTATGCATACTTGTAAAAATGTCAGGATTAGCTGCATTAACACTCAAGACAGATACTTAAGAAGTAAATGCACGATAAAGTATCAAATTAGGCTTTTATTTACTTCTTGTTCTATGCAATGAATAAGATAGTTAAACTTAACATACTAGAATGACATACGGCACCTCTGTCATTGCTGATTATATCAATATTTGTTATAGTTGATCATTTGCATCTCTAGTTCATTTCATGCGTCATGTACATTTTGGGATAACATCTATACAAGTTTCTAGTAAATCTTAAATCATTTGAGGAAAAGAAGTTTTCTTGCAGGAAGGAATTATATGAAAAAAGTGAGGTTCCAATATTTTTTAGGTCTTACATACTCTTAATTTTCTGATTTATGAGGCAATGTAATGATTAAGCATTACTTTTTCTAAAGGTACTAGTTGAGAAGATGGGAGCTCCAGATCCAAAGGCAAGGAGCAAAATTCGCAATACACAACTTGCTGCCGACTACTCTATCGATCGCACAGCAGTTAAGTTAGGTAAGCAGAAGCACACTAAATATTATTTAGTATTTGACAATGATTTCACAATTTTGAATTTTTTGTTCATTTCTTTGAAACATAGGCTGTTGCGATTGGTGGATAAGGAGATCGAGAAGGATTGCCACCTTGGAACTTGATCGAGTTCGCAAATCTATGAGTGTTATTGTCCGCGAACCAACTGGCAATAATCGCCTTCTTGTAAAGGTGCTTCATGGTTTTGACTGACTGGTGTATGAATTAGCTATAATTGATAATATATTTTCTGAAGATGTGCCAGCATTTTTTTTGACATTATACTTAACTTTTATATTTTATGAAACTGTTAGTTTTTAAGTGATACCCTTCTCACTTTATTGAGATATTCGTTGTTAGTTATACCTCTAATTTTGGCACTCATGAAGGTATGACTTCACATATTTGTATACCTTGAGCTTGAGGTAGTTCTAAGCAGAACAATCCTCCAGTCATCTGAGGCACAAAAATATCGTAGAATCACATGAACATCTGTTAAGTGACTTTTGAGCAAAGTGTCATTCCAAAAGATTATGGATTAACATCAACATCATTGTTCGATGGTTTTATACGTGTGCGGTATATTAGAACTTTTATTGAAATAAATTTCATGGAATTTGCAGAGAAGTCGTTGCTTATTCTGCTGGATATGAGCACTATAAATTTTGTTTGATTCTATGCATCTTGAAACTAATGGCTTCTGTTTGCAGGGAGCTGTTGAGAGTATTCTGGAGAGAAGTTCAAGTGTACAACTTGCAGATGGATCTGTTGCTTTGTTGGATGAGCTATCCAGGCAGTTAATACTGTCGAGAGTCCATGAGATGAGCTCAAAAGGCTTGCGGTGCTTGGGTTTTGCATTCAAAGATGACTTAGGAGAGTTTTCAGACTACTATGCGGACACTCACCCTGCTCACAGGAAGTTGCTTGATCCAGCTAACTACTCTGAAATCGAAAGCAATCTAATTTTTGTTGGAGTTGTTGGTCTAAGGGTGTGTCCTGCTGTTATTTCTCAATCTTCACAGCATCTCTTTCACTTCTGCTGTTTTACTTCTCAACTGTAAACATGTTCTTTATTGAACTCACCATCATTATATTGCAATTTAAATAGGACCCTCCTCGTGATGAAGTTAAGAAAGCAATTGAAGATTGTAGAGGTGCAGGAATCAGAGTTATGGTGATAACAGGTGATAATAAGTCCACAGCGGAGGCAGTCTGTCAG
Organism: Elaeis guineensis; assembly: GCF_000442705.2. Taxonomy (NCBI): domain Eukaryota; kingdom Viridiplantae; phylum Streptophyta; class Magnoliopsida; order Arecales; family Arecaceae; genus Elaeis; species Elaeis guineensis. The sequence continues at coordinate 113,420,553 of NC_026003.2, forward strand.
GAAATTGGATTATTTCCTAGAATGACAAGCATCAGGGGGAAAAGTTTTACTGGTAAAGAGTTCATGGCTCTTCCAGTCAGCCAACAGATTGAAATTTTATCAAAACCTGGAGGTGTAGTTTTTTCTCGTGCCGAGCCTAGGCACAAGCAAGAAATTGTGCGGCTGCTGAAGGAAATGGGTGAGATTGTTGCAATGACTGGTGATGGTGTTAATGATGCACCTGCACTAAAACTAGCTGACATTGGAATTGCTATGGGCATAACTGGAACTGAGGTAAGTAAAATGTTCTTCTATTTGACGTGTGTAACAATGTATGTTTGCAGAAAGTACTGGAGTATTGCTTACTTACACTACTTGTTTATTGAAATCTCGTATGATCCATTTCATTATTTTTCTCCCCTTTTATTTCATTTGTTTGAGGTTTAGTTTTGGAAAGAAATTCATAGTTTGTTCATGCCCACTTTAAAAGTACTGAAACTTTGATTTGCTAGTTGACAGAACTCATCCTGCTATTATCTATTTGATTATTTTTCTCTCTTTTATCATTTTGTTTTTTATGTTCCAGCAGTTCTTGAGAGTAATGGTGCCTTTTATTGTATCTCAAAACTATATGCTATAACCACCCAAGATTTTAACCAAAAGACTGGCTAAAAGATATTATTTGGGTTCCTTAACCCGGTATAATTATTTAAGATCTTTCTAATCCATAAATGCTGTATGACTAAACACATGCCTGCGTGGTTCTTACATAGTTTCCTATTTAAGCCCCAACATTCTCACCATGTTACATGTCCAAATCCAATTACAAACACCATGATTGGCCTATGGTCAATCCTAAAATGATTGGTGTTGCAGTGTCCTTTAGTTCTACATAGCCAGGGGCCAAATCCATTATGATACCATTAGTAATGACCTTGGATCTCATCCAAAAGGCTAGCTAGGACGTGTTGAGTTCTTTGGTCCTGTATAAACACCCAAGATTTTCTGAGCACATAACTGATGTGTGACCAAACACCCACCTATATGGATCTCACATGTATGCTTTTTAGTTATCATTCTCTTGAGTCATATTTCCATTTGCTGCTAAGCATAATGGTTACCACAAAATCATTGGTGGTGATTGGTATCTATTAATGAGTTATATGACAATTAAGTTGATTAATATCTATTTCAGGTTGCGAAAGAGGCTGCTGATATGGTTCTAGCTGATGATAATTTCAGTACAATTGTCTCAGCTATTGCGGAAGGACGTGCTATTTATAATAACATGAAATCCTTCATTAGGTTTCTTTACAAACACCTTGCTGTTGTCTTATATCTCTGAAATGATATGTATAATAACTCCTTTTTCTGTGTAGGTACATGATATCTTCTAATGTGGGAGAAGTAATGTCTATCTTTCTGACAGCTGCACTTGGCATACCTGAGTGCCTTATACCAGTTCAGCTTCTTTGGGTTAATTTGGTCACCGATGGGCCCCCTGCAACAGCTCTTGGTTTTAACCCTGCTGATGTTGACATCATGCAGAAGCCACCTCGCAAGACCAATGATGCTCTTATCAATTCTTGGGTTCTCTTTCGTTACCTGGTGAGTTTAATGCTTGACCTTTCAAGCTCTTCCTATTTTTATGATAGCAGTGAAATAACTAGTGGAATATTGTGATATTAAAATCCTTATGATTCGGTAGATAATTTTTTCAAGTATGAATTTCAGTTTTAGAACTTAAAGTCAACTGGGATACTTCTCGGTATCTTCACATAATGAAAATACTGATGCATAAACATGCTTGGCATGCTGTCAAGTCTATTCCACATCAAGGATCCTTTGATTGTCACTTTGCTTAGAGGCATCTAGTCCAATCGTTTGTCCATTACATAGTACATACATATATTTCATACATATGAATGCATTCTTGCCTGTAAAATTAGAGAAAATCATCATTTTTATTTTGTTAAATATCAAGATCTAGGGTCTTTCTGTTAAAGAGAGATATGAAGCATAAACAAGGAAATAGGAATTGAGCAAAAACACAAAGCACACAAAAACAACAAAGAAAGCTCCACTAAAGATGGAAAATTTACAAGGAGGTAACCCTCAAATACAGTCTCATAATCCTATCTCTCCACCTTTCAAGATACTCTATTTTAGGACTCATCCCAAAACATTCTAACTGCCACTTGTATATGTGCCTAAAAAATTCTAATGGACTGACCAAGAATTTGGTTTTAGAGGCTCCTATCCCAATACATTAAATAGACCTATTCAATTAAGTATAAGATACCTTCCAATAGTTTGGTTCTTTTGGAAACATCCATGCAGTAGATTGTTATGGGCAATTTAGAACTTTGTTGCGTGTATATCTAGGGAACATTGCTTTTTAGAATTAAGCTCAATGGAAAGCATAAACATTGAATACAAACATGTGGATCATCAATCCAATTAAATGCAATACTATATTTATCTTTATTGTTGCTTTTTTATGCATAGAAGTTGAATACTTAGGACATGTACCATTAATTTTGTTATATGTGTTGATCCATGTTATTGCTGCATTAGGTAATTGGTTCTTATGTTGGTTTAGCAACTGTTGGCATCTTCATGTTGTGGTACACCCAGCCTTCCTTTTTGGGGATTGATCTTTCAAGCGATGGCCACACATTGGTCTCCCTGGCTGAGCTCCGGTCATGGGGAGAGTGCCCCACATGGACAGATTTCTCACCTGATCCCTTCTTGGCTGGTGATCAAGTAATATCTTTCACAGATCCCTGCGACTATTTCACAGTCGGAAAAGTTAAAGCAATGACCTTATCACTCTCTGTTTTGGTAGCAATTGAGATGTTCAACTCTCTGAATGCTCTATCAGAAGATAATAGCTTGGTTCAGATGCCTCCATGGAAGAACCCATGGCTCCTTGTGGCAATGCTGGTTTCGTTCAGTCTTCATCTTCTCATAGTTTATATACCCTTCCTGGCCAGTGTTTTTGGCATTGTTCCATTGAGTCTGAATGAGTGGCTTCTGGTTATTTTGGTTTCTTTCCCTGTGGTGCTCATTGATGAAGCACTTAAGTATGTGGGCAGGAGGCAATGGAGGACAAATCAGAAGCACAAAATAGCATAGGGACACACTAAAGATCGTGATAAAGGGTGGTTGAAAAATATTGTTGTCAGTTGTTCAGATTCAAATGGATAAAATTGTACAGTAAAATGTCCTGTTGATCAAATTTTTATATTTCCTCTTTTTGCAAAGGTCTATGTTTGTCTTTCGCAGTTCTTTTAAAAATACATATATATATATTATTATTGCTAGAAGAACAAATTTGGAACTGGACTTCTTTAGCACCTTCAAACATCATGATGTCTTATTTGCAGGCTTTGTACCCTAAAGAATTGGCACATCCGTAAATTTGAGATAAGATATTGTAGCAACACTTCTTGTGCTGCTTAAATAATTTTTTAGGCTATATATCACTCTTAACACAGCATGTTAATCAAATTACCAGTTTGAGCTTAAGGTGTGTTCTCAAAGTCACTGTCCTCGAGTCCTTGGCATACAAATTGCGCAATTCTACATATGCTAACTCTGCTGAGCATTCTCTTGATGATGGATGGCAGTTTTTATTGGGGGGAACTCTTTACACATCCATTGCAGAAGAATAACAATGGATTTTTTGCTGTAGTATACTGTAGTAGTATGCAAAATATTTCTTTGCAGATCAATATTTTCAGTTCTTTGATCAGAAAATCTTATAAAAAAGAAGCATGCATATGGGTTCCATAACATGATTAGCAATTCATAATATTTTGAAAATATTGTTACAGCTAACTCCGAACTTGAAGCCAATAATTGGTGGCACTAGATAGGACGAATAAAGCAGGAGAATGGCTTGCCAAGAAATAAAGATGGTTCATGTTGGACCATAAGACAGAAATAAGCAAATGCAAATATGGATGTAGGAAAGTGCCTTCTTCCCATAGTCAATTTTTACATCAACAAGCCAAATCAAAATACAAGTTTCTTTAATCAGAGATGCAGGAAAATTGTAGTTTAATTGTTTCCAACACGGCATGGTTTTTAACTCCTTTAGTTACAATCTATGTCCGAGCTCTATAAAAGGTTGTACATATCTGACTTTGATGTATTGTATATCTAGATGTATTGTATATCTAGATCCTTTTCGAGTAGTATAGAGAGAAGTTGCATGGTCTATCACTTGGATAGTCTATGATAAAATAGATACTCCCAGCCTACATATGAGATGATGTTTTTGATTAGAGATGCAAACGAGTTGAGTTGCTTGCGAACTACTCGAGCTCGATTTGAAGCCAGATTCGACTCGAGTCGATTATTATCAAGCTCAAGTAGTAAGATATTCGGCTTGAAAACTTGCAAGCTTATTAAAATTTATATATAGTTTTAATAATAATATTTATATTTATAATATATATATTAATACATATATTATTAATAGACTAAGTTTCGATTTTGAGTTCGTATATGGCTCGATTAATATTCGAGTCAATCTCAAATTTTGTCTATTTTTCATCGAGCCATGTTCGAGCTTAGGATGTTAAGGCTCATTGATTTCAAGCCGAGTTTCAAGTTCGAGTATTTGAATTGAGTTGAGCTTGAGCTCCCAACAATTCGATTTGACTTGGCTCTCAATTACACTTGTACTTTTGACGTATCAACTACGTTTTTATTAGAAATTATTTGAACGATAGTTGGATATCTCGACTTTAAAGATTGAATCTCTTGGGCCTTCATAATAACTAGTTTTTTATCTCGCGTGTTGCACGTGGGTTATAAAATTACATCATTGATTATGTGATAAAAAATAATTTATTAAAAAATATTCTGAATGAATACTAAGAGCATATCCATTCATATTCCGAAGATCCATAACAACAGACTTTAATCGTCTAATTAAATAAACATAAGTGAATTTCAATGTCATCTATTAATAATATAATGCTTGCATTTAATGCTGGAAGAATGGTTAGATAGAAAGGTCTTGATACCTAGCATAAGGAAAATTAGTTTTGATCAACATGATATTTATGGATGAAAATTTGTTGCTGATGCGGAGAGCTTATTTGATTACTCTATTTTTTTCTCACTTTTTACTTTTATATATATATATATTAAATTAGAGAGGACCGTGATCCACAAATTGACTGCATACTATGTTTAGATGTAAATATTATTAGGTGTTGCATATTTTTTTTTTAGTGCATCAAGCCCTACCATTACAAATTGTAATGCCCAGGAAGCTACGGATTCTGTTAGGGTTAGCAGAAGTATATGGATTCCGGTAGGATTAGCAAATTCCAAGATGGACGGCCCAGAGCCCCGCTAGAGCGAGTTCCCTATACAGGAAACACACAACCCGGCGCTCCGCTGTTAAATAGCGCTCAGAGGAGCATCGAGTACTTTACTTTGGTCTCACGCGCGCACCGCCTTCCGTCGCTCTCTTCTTCTCCACCCTCGATTTAGAGGAGAAAAAACGAAACGGAAAGAGGGAGTAACCCTAGGTGGTCTCTTTTCTCTCGCCGAGAGCGCCGATGGCTGACGGCTACTGGAGGTACAGCGACGCTCGCCACCAGGCGCCGGCCGCGATGGCTCCCACTCAGCCCCCCGTGAAGCGCCCTCGTGCCGACTACGGAGGTTCTTCTCTTCCTTCCCGTGTCTGCCTAGGGTTCACTTCTTCCTACTTGCCGTGATTTTTGTTCGGATGTTTTCTTGTTTCAAATAGCGCTTTATTTCTGTTAGGGGTTCCCCCCTTTTTTGGTGGTGGCGATGGTTGTAAAGTTGGGAGTTTCGCTGTATTTGCTCTTTCTTGATGAGTTAACGCAATTCGGATCCACTATTTGGTTCTTGATATGGCATAAAGATAATTTTGTGGGGGAATTTTAGATGAAATTACATGTTTTTGTGAATGTGGCATTAAATGTTCTTATATTAGGGTTTTAATGGTTGAGAGTATGATAGCTTGGTTTGAAGAATTTCTCTAATATATTGTGGCTTGGTCCATTATGTTGGTATGATCTACGAATCTGCTAGTTGTGCTATTTGTTTTTTTTTTCTTTTTTTAAAGATCAATAATCACAACTGAAGGGCCAATATAATTCCCCTCTTTAATTTTTATAAACAAATTTATTTGATTTGTTATGGATAAGTGAAATGTTCTGATATTTTTATAATCTGTGCATCGGATAAATTTTAAGAGAAGGAACATGTAGCATTGGTTTGATTTGTTAATGTGTTAGTTCACTTGAACTTCTCTGATGCCTTGTTTGGTTGTTCGGAATTGAAAGAGAAGAAAGTTTGTTCCACAAGAATCTTCTTTTCAGTTGTTGGTACTAAAGATGAAATTTAGGGAAAGAGAACAAACATCAATTAATTGGCTAAAAATTTTCTTCTTTATGATGTAGCCATTTTTGAGAGAACAACAGAGGACAGATGGTTCAAGACAACTCAATCATTTCCTTTTCACTTTCTCCACATCGTTGCGACAATTTTCTGTGTTCTAACAAACATGAGAAAATTCTTAATTTTTCCCATTTCACGTGCTGATATGCTTTTCGATTCTTTCACTTTATTGGTGAACAAACATAGACTAAAAGCTTTTATCATCTTTATTAAAGTTAGGGCACAAGCTCTATAGATGATTGGAGAAGCATGGGATATGGTTGGGGAAGAGAGCTTGTGCACCATAAAGTGTTTGGGAGGTTTATGTGAACATATTCTTCGGTCGACTTGTCACGTGCCTTTTAGGTGCTTATTGACACTTGGGTTCCACAAAAACAATTAAGATTCTTGATATAACAACTCAGGACTTCATCCAAAAAAGGCTAGCCAGAAAGTATTATTTGGATTACTTAGTCCTATATTAATATGTAAGGTTTACCCAATGCACTGCCGATGTGGGATTAAACATACATTTGCACGGATCCTTACATGCTCCCCTTATTTAAGCCACAATCTCCATGCCAGGTTAAGAGTCCAAATCCATTCAAATCCAATCACAAGTATCACAAATTAAATCATAAACAACATGACTAGATTGTGGTCAGTCTCAGTGGATCCATGCTGTAGTGTTCGCTAGTCTATATAGGCCATGAGTCGGGTCCGCTCCAATATAATTTGTAACATTCTAGAACTTCATCCAAATAGGCTAGTCAAAAGGTATTATTTGGATTCCTCAGTACTATATAAGTATCCAAGATCGGACCAATGCATAGCCAATGTGGAACTAAGCATACCCCCGCACGGGTGTTCAAGCTTGATGTTATTTTTTTTGGAGATAAAAAATCTTATGTTTTGGATCATAAGTTTTGTTCCACCATTATGAAAAACTTGTTCTTGTATCATGTTTCTATTGTATTTTAAAATTACTTTACATGCATGCGTGCATATGCATGTATGTATATAGCCATTTCATGAAACCTTCATTTTGTTTGAAGCTTGGGGAATCTGATGCTCTATTTGAGTATGATACCAGCACTTGCATTCGTGGCCATAGCATTGTCACCAAAATGATTTGAGGACGTTAATGGTTCAAGTCTTGAAGAAGAAATAATGACTAATTGTCTTTGTGCCACATCACTTCATACTCAATGGCTTTGGTGATGCACACCTTAACAATTTAACTACCCAAGCTAACATTCTTAAGTGGATGATTGAATATTCACAAAGGATAAGCATCGTGAATGAAATGTAGTGCAGTGTACTTGGGTTTTGCATGTGAAAATAGTGTCTTTATGCCCTAAAGTTTTTATATCATTTGAATGATTAAATTTTTGATTTTTAATCAGATTCGCATTTTATCCCATGTCTATTTAGCTTTCCTGATTTGCAAACCTCATGCAGAAATGGCTGTAACATTGGTTTGGTTTGTAAACTTGTAGCTGGTAGTCCAGTTTTATCTTTTTTGCAATCATTTTCTTGAAGCAATAATGGTTTCTTTATAGTAGTGCCAATTAATCTAAATCAGAAGCAAAATCTTGTTTAATTCTTACTGCAAATTCAATAACCATGTAAAATGTGCATCATGATCTATATTGGAAGCAAGCTCCTTTTGCTTAACTGAATGGCTTTCCGACTTTGAAGATGTGCCCGGTGGTTCGGAATATGGTGGTTATTATCCTCGTGAAGAAGGGAGAGCAGGGCACCGTGTTATCAGGGACACTGAATCGATCAGTGCATCCTATGATCGTTTTTTGCGTGACGGGGTATGGTTGAAAGATGCTTATCCTTTTTTTTTTTTTTGATTAAGTTCATTGTTGTAAAAGGTTGACTGGAGGAATTTTTTTAGCAGATCATCTCTTATGGTGGTGGAGAATCCCTTAGGCCAGTAGCTAGTGGAATGGGTGGTCATCCTGTTGATGATCTGCGTATGATGGGTGTTGGAGGCATGGATGGACGAAGTGCTGGATATGGAAGTGGTAGACCAGAAACACCTCTGCCTCCAGATGCATCTTGCACATTATTCGTGGAGGGCCTCCCTGCGAACTGTACACGCAGGGAAGTGTCTCGTATCCTTTTATAGATGTTCTTATCTTTCAATATATAACATTTATCCAGCTGTTGTTCCTTCATTTGTCTCCAGATATTTTTCGTCCTTTTGCAGGTTTTCGAGAGGTCAGACTTGTGAATAAGGAATCTAGACATGTGAGTTACTGCTTTGTGTGAGTTGGATGATTGTCGAGCCTTTTTAATTCATAGTTTGTCTATAGTTTCAAATTTTGTCCCTGTACTTTTCTGCAGCCGGGAGGGGATCCGCTTGTTCTGTGCTTTGTTGATTTCTCCACCTCCAGTCAAGCTGCAGTTGCTTTGGATGCTTTGCAAGGTAAAAACCACAGTATATATATATATATTCCTATTTGTAGTTATAGATTTGTTAGTCTCGTTTATATTTACATTTATTTTAATGCTTGTTAATTCTGTTCTTTGTTTTGCCATGGGATCTCTTGTGATTGCGCACTTTACGAGTTTGTTCTACATTTATAATGCTGCTTCCACGACATCTACACCCAAATTGTGTTATTATTATTAATTTGATTCCCTTAGTGCTTCCTGCTCTTCAAATGGTTTTAGATATAAGTGAGACAGATTACATTGGAGTTACAATGCTTTTCAAAAGGTATCATGAGACCTCCGCTTCAGGTTTTGTTAGAAGCTCGGGTCCTTTTTTTTTTTTAAAAAAAAAAAATCATCCATATCTTTTATGAATAGGCTTGGGTAAATTTTTTGGTTACCATACAAATCCAGAAGAATGTTGTTCTCTCTATTTGGGCAAGAACTTAAAAGATACATTGATTGTATGCGAAGGTGTTTTTGTCATATTTCAATTGGACAGCATGAAAAACCTATATAGCAGAAAATGGATGAATTATGCAAGATCTATAAGTCAATGTGACAGAGCTTTATCACTCTTGTTTTTGGAAAGTGTTTTGCATGGTTCGTCATATTGACTTGAACCAGGAGGTTTGAGATGTGTTGAGTCATATTGGGGCTGGACTGGCACGGTTTCGACCTGTAGTACGAGACACTGGCGGAGGAGGGGGAGAGAGAGAAGGAAAGAGAGGAAAAGAGAGAGAGGGAGGCAGGAAGGGAGGGGGAGGGAGAGGGAGGGGCAGAGAGGGAGGGAGGGAGGGCATGGTATGTTTCCAATCGGGGCGGCATGGGATCGTACCATGCTGTACCTCCGAGCAATTGGTATGGGTCCCAGTACCAATTTCGCCAACTTGGGTGATTTAATTTGTTTGAAATGTTTCATATCACATGGATTTTGCTGCTGTCGAATGAGCACAAGTTCATTTGAGGTGCACTTTTATGCTCGGGAATCAAAAAAGTGTCTTATATTTTGAAAGTTGGCCATTACTTGTTTATCTCATGCTCATTTTTGTCATTTGTTGTTTTTAGGATGTAAGTTCCATATGCTTCTGGATATTTAGGCTGCTTGTCATATGTATATAGATAACAATAACTTTCCAAGAAATCTGTCATTATTAATCCACTATTTACTGCCAAAAGGTGTAATTGCACTAGATTCCCATGCATTATGAAAAGATTCTAATGAGCCAGTTAGCAATTAAGCTATCAGTTTTTGCTTTAGTACTATAAATATTTTGATCTGAGAAAGAGTTAAGAGCGAACTAACAAACTTACACGTCTATTATTATTGGTTGCTTTTCCATTATTGGTTGCTTTTCCATTGAAATGGGAACCTGTAATGATCATATCCAGTAAGACTGAGCTGATTCTTGGTTTATTAGGCAAGCCATCATGGTAGCATGAGCTAAATGTATATTGAGTGTTTTACTGCAGATAGATGTAAATTCAGATGGAATCTTTTAATCTGAAATATGCACTTGCTGGGTTTGTGTGCGTATGTGCTTATCTATGCAAATGTGCATATGCACCTGTGTATATATGATGCATATGCACATTAGTATTTTCATATTTAGCAACGCGAAGTTTTATTTTGGGTGATACTATTACTTTGATATGTATATTTTATTCATGTATTTGTGCTCTTTTCTGCGGGGTTGGCCTTGATTTGCTATGTGGAGGAGAGATGGGGAGTGCCCTTGCTTAGGGTCTATTTGGATGCATGGGCCCAAAATCCCATGGAATTTGTGGGTTGGGCCTAGACAACCAACCAAATAAGACTGGCTTAGACTTATAATTGTAAGAACCCAGAAAATTATTGGAGTGGGTTGGCCCGAATACGATAGGGAGAAAAAAAAAGACGTGCTGGTTCTTTGGATTCTTATAATCATAGGTCTAAGCCAGTCTTGTTTAGCTGGTTGTCTGAGCCCAACCCATGAATTTCATGGGATTTTGGGCCCAGACATCCAAACAGACCTTTAGAAGTGTCGTTCAAGGATGTCGGGGAGAGAGGAGCCTTTCTTTATTTTTGTTTTTTCTAATTTTAATTTTACCTCCATCCTAAGTGTCAAATCATGTTTGTATCTAGTTCGACCTATGTTTTTAAGCTGTCTATACTGCTGCACCTAATTATCCTGGACATTTAAATGAAACCTTTTAGGGATTTGAGAGATGGGGAGTGGTCTTGCTTATAAGTGCTATCTGGGAGGTTGGAGAGAAAGGATCCTTTTTTCCTTTCCATTTTTCTGATTTTAATTTTTACCTCCATCCTACGTGTTTAATCATCCTGTATCTAGTTTGACCTATGGTTTTGGCTGTCTATGGTGCTTCGTCTAATTCTCCTGCACCTTAACCATTTAGGGATTTGATCTAATATTTGAGAATTTTATACGACCGGCAAGTTAACGTCTAGTGTTTTGGTTGGGGATGAGTTGGATGAGACTGTAGCTAGCTTCCTGAACTCTTGGCTTTCAAGGCCATGCAGGGTTCGTATGCGCACACAAAATTTTCTTCCGCCTTATGTCTTGGATTTGTGGTAAATACTTAGGAGCACTTGAAAAATCTCGGATTTAGCCATTTAGGTGGAACTGTGGCATTTAATAATGGAAAAAATTGAAAAAGTTCGTTTGCAAAACATGTGTCATAAAACAAAATGCATAGTTTGTTTTCTAGGACTAGGTTAATGTACAAAAACAACTTTAATTTGTGGTGCTTAAAATCGAGTTGCATATGTGGGCTTCCTTTACGGAATGTTTAGTGCGCCATTTCATCCATGCGTTATATTGTAGGTCCTGTTATGCTCCAAAAAAGCACGTTGTTTGCACAGCATGAAGTTGTCACGGTTCGATTTTGCAGGTTATAAGTTTGATGAGCATGACCGAGATTCAGCCAATTTAAGGCTGCAATTCGCTCGATTTCCTGGTCCGAGGTCAGCAGGCGGACCTCGTGGCAGGCGTTGATGTCAGGAGGATTTTCCCTTTCCAGGTGACAGATGCCGATATCTCAGTCGTTGTGTGTGCGAGCGTAATATTTACTTGAAGATAGTGGCAGTGCGTTATACTCTCGTTATGCTGAATTGTTGTCCAACAGTTACCATTTTGTGAACACGGTCAGATCAGGAGGTTCTGTTGACCAAGGGATTGCTAGTAGATTGCGCTTTTCAGTCTTTCGTTTGGTAGATTTTGAACGTGAGTGTGCGTTCTTAGAACTTTTCATAACCTGTTATATCTGTTATCTGTGCCATACATCTATTGGCATTTTCTTTTGAAGGACAACATGTGCTATTGTTTGATGTTCTGAAGCAGTGACTAATTTGACATTCGTGCTACTATTGATATGAAATACATGGTCTTTTCTCAGATTTAATTTTTTTAGGATTAGTTGCAGTACATGTATTATCAACGGCTTATATATGCCAAGGTGACAGCTCTTGTTTATAATTAATTATATATGAAACTTGGGGATCTTAACAGCTGGCTAAGATACCTGCCAAGTTGTTTTTGACAAGTCAAAGCTTACTACTTATGAGGTTGTTTAGAAAATCCAAACAGTGGTTTGGATTATGTTACTCAATATCATGAGCTTTATGACATTAATCTCAATCCATTCCAATATTTTGTTACTGAAATGTCATACGTTACCATGTCAGGATTTTGTTTAGCAATCTTCCATTCTTTTTAAATTTATTGGATGATTCATGGTGATAGCTTTTTGTGAGTTTTTCTATATGGCTTGTGTTACTGCTAAACTTTGGTTGAAGGAAGCGAGCTTGCTAGACGCTTGTGGTCCGGTGTAGTGAGCCTTGTGAATGCGAGAAATGTGCGTCATTTACATAATTTATCAATCAATTTCTTTTGTTGAACTGGAAGTACAGGATTTGTTTCTCTGCTCTGTGATTCTATTTGTTGGTTTTGCTACCGTTACATTCTCTATCCGAGTTTGAAATTTAGCTGCATTCTTCTCGATATGCCTGACTCCAATTATCTTTTTGTATCGCTGATTAGGAAAAATAATAAAAAAAAGGTAACCGTAGCAGTTAAAAGGATAATGCGTTCACTGTACTGATTTGTCTTGTAGTTTATGCATCATGTATGAGATGTGCCACATCTTTGCCTTCTCAATTCTTACTGATATTAATGGTAAGGATAAATTACAGAAATATTCGTTCAACTTTAGTTTAATTTTACTTACACTCCTTCGATTTAAAAAAAAGTGTCAAACTAATCTTTCAAAATTTTAAAATTATTTTAAAGTAAACCTGTCATTCATTATCAATAAATAGTGTTAGCTTTTCGTTTCAATGGAAGAAAATATCTCTCATATATAATGAATTATTGGTGAGGAAGGGGTGGAGGTGGAGGGAGATGTCATGCAAGGAGGGTGGGGTTGTGGAGGTCGGCATAGAGGAGGGTGGTGTTGAAGACCTCATGGATGAGATTGAAGGGGGAGGAAGAGAAGGGGTGAGAAGGAAGGAGGGGTCACCAGTAAGAAAAAGATGGAGATGGGTAGAGCCGTCATGGAGAGGGAGGGCTCATGGGCAGACTTAAGGAGGAGAGAAGGATGAGGAGAAAAGATGGTTGCTGGCAAGGAAGGGACGGAGGTGGAGGAAGCTGTCATGGAGCAAGAAAGCTTATGGACGGGATTAGAGAAGAAGTGGGTGGAGAGAAAGGCAAGAAGGGGGAAAAAGAGGTCATCGGCGAGGAATTGACGAAGGTGGAGGGGAGGGCTCATGGACGAGTTTGGAGGAGGGGGGACGAGGAAAAGTGGATGAGGAGGAAGAGGAAGGGAAGAAAGGGTTGGCGGTGAAAAATGGGTAGAAGTAGAGGGAGCTACCATGAAGATGAAGGGCTTATGGGCAGGTGTGGAGGAAGAAGAGAAGTGGGTGAGGAGGAAGGGGAGGAGGGGAAAGGGCGGGATTGTCGGTGAGAAGAAGGAGAGGAGGGGAAAGGAGGAGGATGAGGGGAAGGGGGTAAGGAGGAAGGAGAGAGGAAAAAGAGGAGGGAGGAGGGACATCGGCGATGGAGGTGGGGAAGAAAAGCAATCGGAGAGGAGAGAGGAGATGAGGATAAGGATATTTTGGTTATTTTTTAAAATGAAGATATCATGTGATGGCTATGTGACATCATTCTGTTAATGGAGATAGATATAGTGGGACCACTTTGGAATATCTCGAAAATTTAAAGTCGAGGGGGTGTAAGTGAAATTGGATTTAAGTTGAGGGATTATTTCTGTAATTTATCCTAATAATGACGAGTGGCGCACAAACTTGGATATTCCTTTCAAAAGGTACTGCCCGCCTCACTGCTGTATATTAAGCAAGACAATTTGTAAGTATGCAAAAACCCAACTTAAAAGAGTGCACATTTTGGGATTAAATCTGTTTGTGAAATTTCTTGTTGTCTATGGACGTTGTATTTGTTTTCTTTTCTTTTGTTGTTATTTTCATCTGGTTTTGAATTTCATTGATGGTGCACTCAAAATATGAAGTCAGCAATCCAAGATCTTCGAAAAAAAAAGAAAAAAGTATGACCATAAGGCTTATAAGATGCTGGAATCAACTTTTCCTTGCATCAACAACATAAGCTGAATAAAGGACTGGCCCAAAGTTAAAATTTTGACATTTTTTTTGGCATCAACATATTGGTACATTTGTAGACAAGATTTTTTGGTCAATTTTTATGCTTTTACCGGTTAAGCTTTGCATTGAAGTACCAAGGATATATAGATGATGTCTGCAGGAACCTAGCAGATGTAGACTGAAATTTTGTATTGATGCTGTGCTTTGAAGCCTTACGTGGATTGTACGGAATGCATAGAATCATTTAGCACTGCATATCGAAAGGCCATGAGTAAGGAGGTGATATTTTTTCTCTTAAGAAAAAGGTGATACTTGTTTCTGCACTGATGGAAGATGCTGTTTTTTATTATGTATTTTTCAGACCAATTGCAAGTGATTTTTCTGGCAAATGTTCTTGTTGTAGATGTTCTAAAGCTTGTATTTATTTTTTTTAGCATTTAATTTTTTATTATTAGATGGGCATTTGCTTGTAAGACTGAAAGTGGAATGTGTATTTAGTGGTATGAGCGAATACATTTGCTACACGCCTACAAATGAATGTAGATATTGTATTGGACGACTTTGTAGCCAATGCCTATGTGACCATTTGTTGAGATTGATATTGGTATAAATGAATATACTTGTGGGTCTCTGTACATGAATTTTGTGGCAGCTTGCCTGTTAAACAATTGTTTTGTGAGAATCACTTGAATCCACTTTGGCCGATCAAATAAACAGGGATAAAGGTGCGTTAAAACAGATAAGTTTCTCATGTTCTTTGTATCACAATAAATTTATGAATACGTTAACGTATCCAAGCATCAACATATGTCTACAGATTTTAGTCTGCAGCTTTCTCCTGATCATAATAGGAGCACTGTTGCTCCTGATCCAGATAGGAGCGAACGTTGATGCATTTGGCTGCCTTTGGTTCAGGTACAAGAAAACGTGAAATAAAAAAGCTTTATTTTAGTAAGAATAATTATATTTTTATTTGGTTGATATCTTTGAAATAACTTTTGATTGAGGGTACTTTTTCTCCGTAAGGCAGCATTTAGTTCTGGGATTAAGGCATAAAGCTTGTCGCGAGCCTCTTTCCTGTCAAACAACTATAATAAGACGTGCTTAAGGGAGAAATGGTTATACTGGTGATTATGCTTGGTATTACTATTTCTAGAATAAGTTACCATATGCTAATCTTAGTGTGAAGCCCATCATTCATATGTATCCCCCCTTTTTTTTATGGACAAGACGTACCTTTGATCAAAATGATTCTAGAAATTGTAGCCCAACAAACATAGATGTAGATGGTAGCATGGTTTTTTATTCTGATAAATGCAATTTTTCCTATGTAATTTTTCTAATCCTGATTTTTTATTAATTCTTGAATCAAATGTAGCTAAAAGAAAAAGATGGAAGTAATAATAAGGCTTTTTTTTTGGTAAATAATAAATAAGGCTTTATGCCAGGAAAAAGCTATTACAGCTTTTTTTTTCCGCTGAAATGGCTGTTTGGCATGTGAAGATTTTATTCAACCGAGAATTTCTTATGCCTATTTGTATCTAGTACTCAGCTTTGAAATTTCTACAAGTTCACACCCCAACGTGAAGCGTATAGTTTCAGATAGCTAGTCATCCATTGCGGGATGGAAAATTATTTGGTTGTGCAGAGGGTCTCTTAGCAACTAATTATGCCTTCTCCTGTGGAAAGTAGTAAGTAGTGTAGCTACAATTGTCGTATGGGGTGCCATAACACCACTTTTATAGGATATATTCCTCTCAATCCTTGCGCTAATTTCAAGAAAAATAGTTTGCGCAATGTTTTGAAAGTGCAAATTAGGGTAGGTGGAGTCTATTAATAACTTATAGACTATAGAGCTGCTTAAATAATAATTTTTTTAAGAATAATCATGATTACCCAGGTCAAACATATGGGGAATACTTTGAAGGTCTACTTGGAGGTGTCCGATTATAAGCCAAGTTTGTTTTACTTTCTTGAATAGTATTTATTTTCTTCAAATGCGTATAATTTTTGATGTGTTTTTCAATCTGAGCTTACACATTGAAGATAATTATTCCTTTGTTTTCTCTTTGATTTGAAGATCTATGGTGCTATTTTGAAGTGAGACACTTGACTCACCATTATAGCTATCCAACATATTTTAAAATTTTTATATTTTTTAATTAAAATAATTGTTTAATAAGATTAACAAAAGGCATAAGTTATCAGACAATCGAAGTAAAATGACAATGCCATTCATGCTTTGTGGTAGTCCGCTCTACTCTGCAGTAGCATGCCATCAATTTTATAATGCGAGCTAGTTATCATTGGTGGCTATACTACTAACATTTTTAAAACTTATTATGGCAAGTATGAGTGAAATATTCTATTATCAATAAGAGAAATAGTGATATAGGAATATATGTTGTATTTTATTTAACTATTCTATTTTGGCCATTAAATACTTAAAGGTGTTTACCTGCTTGGACTAATAGAAAATTGATATTATTATTAAGTTCAACTAGTTTCCGGGTTGGGGCTTGCCTAATGTAAAAGGGGATACCGGTGGACTTTTGGTTCATGAGAGATTGATACATTCATGGAGCTCCATCTAAGGCACACTCCAATGCCGCATCAGAAAGTTGATAAAAAGGAATGCCACTTCATCGTATGATATATCTCTTTTGTAACATGAAGATGAGGTGAGAGAAATTAATTATGAACTTAGAAAAATTAAACCTTTGTAACAATAGAAGTCTATGTTCCTTAATAGGAGAAAATTTTTCTGTATCAAAATTATTAGAATTCCAAACCTTTTATTTGGTTAACACTTCTCTTGATCTTTCCCGCCCTCATCCAAATCACACTTCGCTCTTACATTATTTATGTGGTCAACTTTATGGCTTACGTCTGGTGGTGATTCAACTGAATATTTGTCTAAGCTATTCTTCGTCCACAAGCAGTTATCCGATCGTTTACGTTACGTCTCCACATAGCCACGGACAAAAACATTTGTTAGAAAATTGCTAAGCATATTCTTTTTCTAATGCCTTTCATCTACATGTACACTTGTTCACAAAGATGTTTCAAATGGCAAAACAGGGGGGAAAAGGGAAACTAAAGGGACATAAAAGTTTTTTTTCAAAAAAATGTTACACAGATGCTGTGATATCTTCTAATTGTGTAACGATTGATCGCTTATAGTATGATATCCGTTGATGGGCACTCAAAAGCTACACGTGCGCTTTGGTACATTTTTCGTGTATGCATTTGTCACTTATGAAACATCCAGCTGTGTGCCACATGGTCCAAACCCACCTGGTGCCAGGTATGGGCCGTATATTTAACTCCCGCCCCACCACAAGTTGCGTAATGCCTGACGCCCGCCAACCCCACCTGGCGAGGATCTATTGGAGGGACCGCGGTTTCTATCCACCGGTCGCTTTACGAGACGTGCAGTGTGAAAATGAGGGATTTTTCATACATATTTTTGTTATTATTAAATATATAGTAAAAAACTTCAATTTATAGACTAACACCAAAAAAAAAAAAAACCGTCCCTCGCATAAAAAAAAAATATAGAAATTTCTGCACATAACTATATAAAAAATAAATCAATAAAAATTAGAAAATATATTTTTTTTATATATAATTATATAGAAAATCAATAACAAAAAATAATTTTAATTTATATAAAATGAACCTACACCAATATATAAGGTATATACATTAACAAATGAACCTAGACTACTATGTAAAGATATATACATTAACACGAAGCTTGGTGGAGCCCTTTCAGATCCGTAGATTGAGTAACGGTGGATATGCGCCAAGGAAGGTAAATCCTTCTCTCGCGCAAAAGATACAGCCCCCATCCCTCCTTGCGCGCGCCGCGCGTAACAGAGTGCGTCACCCGGCTTGTACCCCAAAGCCTCAGATGCTCGGCGACCACTCCAGCGAGCCCCAGACCGTGGGCTACCGTTTATTGCCACCCACCCGGTGATAGGCTGCCGCGGTGGGACCCGCGGTTCTGATTCGAATCTCTTCGCCCGGTCAAAGTATGGCTTTTATGAATCCAATCCAAGGAACGTGGGAGATACAAGGCAAGAGGATAAATCGAACCCCTTTTGGCCCCCGACAAAATCCCCGACAACATCCGAAGCCAAGGGAAGCAGGGCATGGAATCCCCTCCATCTCCTCCTCCCCACCAACTCACCGCTCCGCTCCGTAACCACCCAAACTCTCTCCCCCTCTCTCTCTTCCCCTTTTCTTATTTTTTCGCTCCTAATTCCCAGACTTCTCTTTCCCGTTTTGCTTGCAGTCTCAAAACACATCCAAGAAGAAGACCATGACATCCCGTCTTCCTCCTCGGCCTCCCCCACACCGGACGACAACTCTCCGGTCGAGCAGGTCGCTCTCACCGTGCCGGTCGGCGATGATCCATCCATCCCGGTGCTCACTTTCCGGATGTGGGTCCTCGGCACGGTGTCCTGCGTCATCCTCTCCTTCCTCAACCAGTTCTTCTGGTACCGCAACGAGCCGCTCTCCATCACCTCCATCTCCGCTCAGATCGCCGTCGTCCCCCTCGGCCATCTCATGGCCACGGCCCTCCCCGACCGCCTCTTCTTCAGAGGCAGCCCGTGGGAGTTCACGCTCAATCCCGGCCCCTTCAATGTCAAGGAGCACGTGCTCATCACCATCTTTGCCAACTCCGGCGCCGCCAACGTCTATGCTGTCCACATCATCTCCGCCGTCAAAATATTCTACAAGCAGAATCTCACTTTCTTTGTTTCATTCATCATAATTGTAACCACGCAGGTAATTCTACTGCTTTGCCTTCAACGATTCGTTAGCTTTGTTATTTCCTTCGCATTGAATTGGATGATCCAATTGTTTGGAGGAGAGCAGGTATTGGGATATGGTTGGGCAGGGCTATTTAGGAGGTACTTGGTAGAGCCTGCTGTTATGTGGTGGCCTTACAATCTTGTTCAAGTCTCCCTCTTTGGGTATCCCTTCCTCTCTCTCTCTTTCTTTCTCTTCCTTGAAATTTCTAGTTCAAGCTGAGCAGAAGGCCTCAATGATATACAGGGCACTACATGAGAAGGAAAAGAGGCCAAGGGGCAGCTTGACACGTAACCAGTTCTTCTTGATTGCCTTCATCTGTAGCTTCGCATACTATGTGTTCCCCGGTTACCTCTTCAAGATGCTGACCTCTCTCTCCTGGATCTGCTGGATCTTCCCCAACTCCATTCTGGCACATCAGTTGGGATCAGGAATGAAGGGGCTCGGGATCGCAGCCATCGGGCTCGATTGGTCCTCCGTATGCGCCTATCTTGGCAGCCCGCTCGCCAGCCCCTGGTTCGCCACTGCGAACATCGCCGTTGGCTTCTTCCTTCTCATGTATGTCGTCGCCCCGATCGCATATTGGTTAGATGTATACCACGCCAAGACCTTCCCCATATTCTCCGACGGCCTCTTCACATCGTCGGGACAGAAGTACAACATATCCACCATCATCAACTCCAACTTCCAATTCGATGCCGGCGCTTATGAGAAGCAGGGGCCTCTCTATCTCAGCACCTTCTTCACAATGACTTATGGCTTCGGCTTTGCCTCGCTCAGCGCCACAGTGGTTCATGTCCTCCTCTTTCATGGAAGGTACAATTTACTAAGTTTCGTCAGCTAGAGTAGCTCCATGAAGATTCCTAGTTATCGATTGCTTGTTTCCATATGGGCAGAGAGATCTGGCAGACGAGCAAATTAGCTTTTCAAGACAAGAAGATGGATGTGCACACGAGGCTGATGAGCAGATACAAGCAAGTTCCTATGCGGTGGTTTGTATGCATCCTGGTGGCGAACGTTGTGCTAACGATCTTTGCGTGCGAGTATTACATCGACCAACTACAATTACCATGGTGGGGTGTCTTGCTGGCTTGTGCCGTGGCACTTTTCTTTACCCTCCCCATTGGAATCCTCACAGCTACAACAAACCAAGTAATCTACATCGACTGTTGCTTCATTCTCTACATTTCTGCCTCGAAATCTCCCTTTCATTTTCTTTTTGTTTTTTCCCATGGACTTAAATAAGTAATGGTCATCTATCTATGTTGCAACCAGTCTTATCTGATTATTATGATGAACAGACGCCAGGGTTGAATGTGATCACAGAGTACATCATCGGCTATGTGTACCCCGGCCGCCCGGTTGCAAACATGTGCTTTAAGGTGTATGGGTTTATCAGCATGAAACAGGCACTAAACTTTCTGCAAGATTTCAAACTTGGGCATTATATGAAGATACCTCCCAGAACAATGTTTATGGCACAGGTTAGATTGCTCTACCCACCTGTTTTAGCATTGAATTTTGTTGCGCTTTCCAGCTGGTGGGAAGCTCATACTCTTGTTTCATAGTTTTGTGCATGTGCCTTCTTGCTAATGTATGTATGTTATATGAGACACAATGCATCTTTCCATTGCCACAAAGTTTGCCATCTGATGTGGATCTTGAATCTAGAAATTTTGGTTAGATGGACTGCCTTATGTACATTCTAGGTGGGAAAATGGCATGAGTTCAACCTACAACTCTCAATATTTTAACAGAAATTAGTGTGTAATTTAAGTAAGATTATTTTATAAACAACTTATAATCCATGTAGCTATTCATATGACTGAGTTTTGGGTGAGGTGATGTTGTGCTCTGAGTGAACTTATTTGCTGCTCTATCTTTCTATTAGGTTTCTGTTCCTCATAATTCTTTCACATTCAAACTGGATTTTGTCTTATGATCTCTTGTGGAAATTGAGCAGTTGTTTTTTTCAACTGGGATCCCTCCCGACTCCCTAGAGAAAGTCTTAAATGATTCACCAGATGAATGCAGGGTACGCAAATTTGGTCCCTTGTCGTCTACCTTGAATGCACCTACCAATTTCATATTTGAGGATTGTACACCACCAAAGAAATTTTCTTTCATTTGAATTCCCTGATGCTCATATAGTAATACTACTGAAAAAGTACTAAATAAATTTTTATAAATTTTGGAGGACAATGTTAGTACTCATGAACATGTAAATTTTGCAAGACAAAGTTTATACTCCTGATTACGAATTCCAGTACCATCCACTTCAAGATGCCTCATGCATCATGTGATCCAAATGATCATCCATCTAATGATGAATATCCCTTGCAGTTTCTTTTTTAGTGTGGCACCATATGTTTTGCAGAAGTCCATTGACTTAACTTTTAGGCATCAGATTTATCATTGTCCCAATAAATATCTTTACTGACCATTATATTTATATCAATCTTTTCTCATAATCTATATGAGAGCAAATTCTTAGTTTAAGTAGCTAGTTCCGCATTCTTTTATCTAATTAGCTCTTCATTTATTTTATTCTCCCTAAATTACTGAAGCTCCGAATGTCTCCTGTCACCTGTTTCGATTCTTTGCTCAGTCAGCGCCCATTGGTATCATATTGATTTATAAGATACTCAAAGCAATCGCTTCCTGTTTTCGTGCATATCCCAGCAATGCCCTGGTTGGGATCATAACTGTGGCATTGCCACCAGTTTTCTTGCAAGGGTAATGTGTACTCAAATATTAGTTCGAGTCTGCTGCATATAAAAGGATATTCTAGTAGATTGTAACTTTCTTCATTTTTCACAACACCTTGGCATGACTTTTGTTTCTCGGTTCCCTGAAACAGCATCTTGGAGAAACCTTTTCTTGGTGGTGCTGATTTATCTAAATGTCTTATCATCAGCAGGCAATCAAGATACATCACTAAAATGTCTTTGTGCATTATAGATTTTTTAAACCACAATCTATACATGCAGATCCTACTCAGCTTTACCGCAACATGAAATGAACCGAAACATAACAAATCTCATGCATTGCTATCATTGACGATGACTATGATCAATGCAACTTCATTTCTATCAGGTGGTGGGGACCCTTATATCGGCGATGGTGCACTTGGGAACCGCATGGTGGCTCATGAACACCATTCCTAACATCTGCGATAGGACCAAACTGTCTCCTGACAGCCCATGGACATGCCCAGGTGATCATGTTTTCTATGATGCTTCCGTCGTATGGGGTCTGATTGGCCCTCGCAGAATCTTTGGTGACCTCGGCTCCTACTCGGCGATCAACTGGTTCTTCCTGCTTGGGGCTATTGGTCCCCTTCTTGTCTGGCTTGCTCACAAGACTTTTCCAAGACATCAATGGATCCGCCTCATCACCATGCCCATCATGATAAGTGCCCTGGGACAGATGCCACCAGCCACCGCAGTCAACTACACTACTTGGATTACTGTCGGCTTTGTTTTTGGTTTCGTTATCTATAGGTACAGGCGAGACTGGTGGCAACGCCACAACTATGTCCTCTCTGGGGCTCTTGATGCTGGCCTCGCATTTATGGCCGTGTTGTTATACTTGTGTTTGGAGTTTGAGGGTATCAAGTTCAATTGGTGGGGAAACAAATTGGATGGATGCACATTGGCTTCCTGCCCAACCGCAAAGGGTATTGTTGTGGACTATTGCCCAACCTCTTAGTTATGCTTGTCGATATTGATCATGTGATGTTTGTAATTACATTATGCTTGTAAAAAAAAATCAAGGTCATGAAGAAGATTGATTTGTTATAAGTAATGTTACTGAGTTCAAATGAGGCAGGAAAAGTTTGAGATATGTTTTATTTTCCCCCTCACCATTCAACGAGTTTTGTGAGTCTTGTATCTTCACACAATTATCAGAAATCCATGTATATAAACAATTGATAAGTATAAATAATATGTTTTGACCATGGTTCTTTTAAAATCTATGTCCTTCAGTATATTTGGAATAACACAACCTGTATGTGTGATGCATTCACCTAGGCATTAGACATCGATGCTAAATTGTGGTTGAATCGCATAATCGCAGCATAAGATTTTGTAAGAAGCACAATTCTCTGCTTGATAATGCCGTTTTTGATGTCTATGGTTTAAAGCCTACCAGCCAAGACAGAACAAAAGATGGATAAAGATCCAGTTATAAAGGTTAATGCAGCAGAAACTGTGATAGATTATTATTATTATTATTATTTCATTAGTTTGTACCAGCCATCAATCATTTAACGATGACAAGAGGCAAAATCTAAACCTACTCAAGCGCACACATGCACCCATACGATCTTTTCGGAAAAATCTAGATTCGCTTTAATATCTATATAATTATCGATTCAAGTCTGATTCTTATCATATATTTATAGATCTGATCACCGTTAATCTTTATAGAGCTACCATGACATGATGTTTGATGATCTTGATTATAAATTCTTCTTTTAAGAAATACAAAGATTCTCTCTTTATTTTCTCTCTTTTTATCCGCTTTCTTTCTTTAAGAATACCTATTGACCCTTATCGAGTCATATCTATCTCTTCTAAGAACCTATGTTGACTCCGACAAGATGATCTGTCAAACCTATACCGGACTTATCTAGTATCTTTGAAATTTACTATTGATGAACTCCATTGATCGATCTTGATTTTGATCCAATTCATGCTTCATGATTTCTTAATCAGAGTTGCTTAGATCGGATCTTCAGCTAGGAGGCCATGAATTATTTCCATATGAATGTCTCTCTTCCCTAAAATCACAATCACTCTAATCCACAAACCCTACATCTGATCTTGAACCGTGTTGACCTCAACCTCAACCTGACCCAAATTTGAGGAAGAATGAGTTGGGTATGGGTCTAAAGATAGACCTAGTGGAACTTTCAAGCCGGGTTTGGGTTCAAGAAATTCATCCCAAATTAGTATATGTATAATGTATTACTTCAAATCTCTTTTTATATATAAGAAATTAATGTTTTTGCATAATATAGCTAGTCAATGATTTCATATTATTAATTAAATCAAATCTTATGTAAAATATGGTTTTTGACAATGTCTACATATTGCATACTATTATTTTATTATATAATATATTCATGATGTAGTTAGATACTTGACTTATGTATTTATTATAGTTTGTATTCAGATTACTTTTGATCCAATTTTATCTGAATGATCTATTGGATCGGTAAAATAAATATTATACCTGATTTGATCTAATTTCAAAGAAATTAGGCTACGTTCAAATTGAATTTTTGACCATACTCAAATGGATTGTGCCTGTTCCTGATCCAATTCAACCTGCTTGCAGCCCCAAAAAGGTCTCATGCCCATTGGATACAGAAGACATGATACATGGGAGAGAAAGCATGAGTTTCTTTAACTTTAAAATATTTTAAATATTTGAATAAATAAGAACTAAACTAATAGAAATAATAACTACTAGAAGGGCGAATTTATAGCCCTGTGAAGCGAGGAGATAGATGGCTGGGATGGCCCAGGAGATTATACAACGACAATGGCCAGTAGAAATGACTTAGCATTGGGATGAAAATATATCCTATAATATTCATTCGGATTTATTTTTATAATCTAATCTATTTGAATATGGATAAAAATTTGAGTATTTGACTAATATTCATATTTATATTCATATTCATGAAAAAAATATGGATATAAATAGACAATTATTCGATCTGTATCTGAATATTTAATTTTTTTTATAGTTCTATTTAATTTTATATAATATCTATTAATTTTTAAATAAAATATATTATCATATTAATATGCTATTAATTTGATTTATCATGTACTTCATAATAATTTTGATTTCATAATTAAAAAATTTAATTATCCGATCTGTAACTGCATTTATATCCATATTTTCGATATCTGATTTGTATTTATATCGATATATTCATTTAAAATAAATATAAATATAATATTTTTATTTAATTAATATCTATATTCATATTTGTACTCATTAGATTCATGTAAAATAAATATGGGTATCCAGTTCAATTTCAACCTATTTAGTGTCTATGGATCCAATTTCATTTGGGCCCAGTAGAAGCCTACTCCACGTATTTGTAGGTCCAAATTGGAGCCGAATGCAATTCCGAAATAGCTTACAAAGTGATGGGACTTCAAGGCCACTCAACAAAGTGACTTCGTGCTCAGTCCACTTGCATCGGAGGAAACAAGGCCCCGCTAAGAAAGACCTTTTTATAGCTGATGGGTCATGCATCAAGAGGGGATTGGTGTGATTCATATGTGCCAAGCGAGAAAACCTTTATAAATGTATAGCCCTAATGCATTCCTTGTATTCAAGGAATTAGCTGCTTGTATGTAAATGATGTAGATATATATTTGTACAAACTACAAACTTACAAATCAATCACTTATCAAAAACAAACATACAAATCAACCAACCCATGATGGAGACCTTCATCTCATCCTGAAGGATACGAGGAGGATGATGAGCGTCTTATAGCCATATTAAAAATTATTCATATATATCAAAAAATAAATAGTACAGTTGATTGGATGATCTCTCTTAGATATTAAGCTAATCACTTACGGTTTAGTTTATGCTTACAAAATTTTTTATAGATAGATGATAGATATTATATTTATTTAAGATTGTACAATAGCACTTTAGTCAGAATTATTTTTTTTTTTTTTCTTACAAATCAATCTTCTATAGAAAGTTCCTCAACCCTCCTATCAAAAAAAAAAAAAATCCCCATCAGAACCCTTAAAATTAGTATTACAAAACTTTCTCTCACATTAATATCACTGTTTGGCCCTTGGTCGGAAGGTGCGTGTTACTCTCCAGCGTGGGGATCCAAAATCCGTTCGGACTCGGGTTCGTTCGAAGCCCAGTTCGCGTTTGTTCTGGGGACGGACCCTCCTACCGGTGGCCATGGACTCCCAGACCGACGGCGGCGGCGGAGGAGCGCACGACGTCGCCGCCTTGAAGGAGATGCAAGACCAGCTGGAGGATGCCATCCAAACCCGCCGGCAAGCCCAGCAAGACCTCATTGCCTCCCTCCACACCCTCGTCCCCGACCTCGTCTCCTCCCTCGACCTCTCCCTCCGCGTCATCTCCGCCTTCAACCGCCGTCCCTTTATCCCCACGCCTAACCCTAACCCTAACCCTAACCCTAATCCTAATCCTTCCTCCTCCGATCCACCCCGCCCCCTCACCTCCCGCCGCCGCCCCTTTCCTGACTCCCGTTCCCTCCCTCCTTGCACCCGCCACAGGCCCTCCCCCGAGCCCCGCCGCGATCGTTCCTCCCCCAACGCCGACGGCGGCGGCGACCTCCTGTCCGTCGTCCGCACCATGGTCGCCGTCTGCCTCCTCGAGCTCGTCCCTTTCCTCGAGTTGGACTCCGCCGCCCTGCTCCGCCGGCTCGAGGGTGACCAGTCCTCCGCCACGCCCGCCGAGAAGGCCGCCCTGGTAGAGCTCGGCGGGGAGCTCGGCCCGATCTTCGCCGTCGAGACAGCCCTCCGGCGGATCGCTGAGGACAGCGGCGGGGTGCAGCTGGAGGAGTTCACTGTGCACGGGAAGTCTGTGTTGATGATCTGGAGCATCGATCGGCACAAACTCCTCAAGGAGCTCCCCGAGAGCTCCTCCCAGACTCAGCAGCCACCGCGGGAACCTGGTTCCGGCGACGGGAACAATGATGGTCAGGGGCCGGCGATGGGCGGGGTCGATAGTGGTGCAGTGATGATGCCGAGGCCGGACGTGTGGATGGGGCCTCCTGACCCTCATCTTTCCGGCATGTCTCCGATGTTTCCGGGGTCCGGTGCTCCGCCGCCCATGGTCGGCCCAAGGGGCGGGCCGAGGGTTATGGGCTTCAGGGGGATTCCGAGGATGATGGGCGTCTCTCCCCTCCACAGGCCTCTTATGGGGCCTGGTGCTGCTGTGGGTGGCCCAAGTCCGGCGCCTTCGAAGCAAAGGACCGAGGAGGATGATCTGAAGGACATCGAGGCGTTGCTGAACAAGAAGACGTTCAGGGAGATGCAAAAGTCGAAAACCGGAGAGGAGCTTTTGGATCTCATTCACCGCCCAACTGCAAGAGAAACTGCTGTTGCGGCAAAGGTTCGGAAATTTATGTTCTTGTTTGTACTTCTGTCTTGCTCTTCTGTGTGTCAATTATCATTACCAATTTACTACTTTGCTATATATGAAATCATGCCTTGATGGATTTCTTGCTAACTAACAATGGAGAAAATGATATGATTCTGAAGCTAGTGTGTCTCTAATAGTTGAATGAATTGCTTTCGGGAAGAATATATGGCTGTTCACCATTTTTGAGTATAAGTATTAAAATTGAGTGGTTAATATGTATGCCACAAGGTAGAAAATGTCCTTATAACTTTGGATGTGACTTGTTAGATAATAAGAGTTGTGTGAGCATGTGCAGATTTTAGTTTTCTCATGAATAATACTTGCATGTTGCTCCTCAAACTCTGATTCAAGGCATCCACTTCATGATCGGAAACAACATAGATGGTGAATATCCTTGAACATGTTCAAAAATGTTTCGCCTAACTATGTCATTTATAAGTTGTTTAAATTATGTCAACCAGATGCAAAAATTGTGGTCACATGCTTAAATTCAATTCTTTAAAGTTTGCTGGTAGTAGTTATAGTGAAAGTTTTATGTCAAGTCTCAACTGCCTTCCCATTTTGGTCTGGGGACAGCTTGTGGTTCTTGACTGCTTCTATCGCTTAATTGTGTGCACAAGTTGCTGGGGGCTGCCTACTCAAATAGTAGTTAACTTCCGTGCCATCTCTTATCACTCGTAGCACCTGATGTTCATCATCCTTTTTTTCAGTTCAAGACCAAGGGTGGCTCTCAACTCAAGGAATATTGTACACATTTAACTAAAGAAGATTGCCGACGCCAAACTGGTTCATTCATTGCATGTGAGAAGGTTAGCGTTACCATTGATTATTTACCAAGTCACACATAAAATTATATTTTGCCTATATCTTATCATCTCACATTTCGTATGATTTTTATGTGATTGTTTTTGTATGTTTGAATGCTGCACTCATATTATCTTCATATTATCATCATGCTTGTGCTACATGCAACCTCTTTGATATTATTAAATAAGGAATTGTTAATTAATTAAATCAATAGTGATTGGTGCTAAAATATCGAATGTTCCTCCATCTTGTTTCATCCTTGTAGTTAATGATGAACAAAAATTGATTCCATTTCTAACTCTAAAGAACTGCTCTACTATGGTAGTTTGGAGGCTGACAATCTAACTTAAATTGTGTGCTAGAGGTAAGTCGCTTTCAAGACTAGGCTTGAAGAGAAAATCTAAGAACTAATATCAATTGTAGTTGACAAGGTTACCAAGCATGTCTAGCAAATAAAAAGATTTCAAAGGATTTAATGTGCTACTCTAATAATTGCATAAAGGCAGATCAATTGAAGATTTGGAATCCGGTGGACCCTTAATTTGATAGTACATTAGAGTTACATTCTTAAGACTCGTAAATTGTTTATGCAATATGCAATTTATATACATAGTCATAGAAAGAACATACATAATATACTTATTAGGATTCTTAATTGTAATGTAGATAGGGTGAATTCTAATGTCTCTTTAAGTGAAAATACTTTGTGGAGTGAACATTTAAACTTTAGAAGGATTGTGAAGGAAAGAAGAGACTGCACGGAGTCAATCACTGCATGTGATCCATAAAGCTCCATTTTTGTTTATTAATCAAGACTGGCTGCAGATAAGGCTGTTAAATTAATGTCATCAATCCTTGGGAAATACAGATAGTTAGTTTGCATAAATAGAGAACGTTCTTATATTTACTAATTAGAATGTTGCTACAATTACAACATTAGGATATCACGTTGCTTTTTCTGTTCTTTGCCTTTTTTTTGGTCACATTACTTCATATTGCCGTTGCTATATTTCATATGACTGTTTTGACATGCTGCTCGATTGCAAACAGGTTCATTTCCGGCGAATTATTGCTCCACACACTGATACAAATTTGGGTGACTGCTCGTTTCTTGATACATGCCGTCACACAAAGGTTAATTTTTTTCCCTCTATTATTAAATCTGCATGGTCATCTTTTCTTGTACCATGTTTTATAGCTGATTGATATATTTTTTTTTTCAGACCTGCAAATATGTTCATTATGAACTTGACCAAACACCAGATATATCTCCAATGATAATGGGTGCTGCTAATCTTCCACCTCCAAAACCAATTAAGTCCCAGAGGGCTGAATATTGTTCAGAAGTGGAACTTGGTGAGCCTCAATGGATAAACTGTGACATCCGTAACTTCAGAATGGACATTTTAGGGCAGTTTGGGGTTATCATGGCAGACCCACCTTGGGACATTCACATGGAATTGCCGTATGGTACAATGGCGGATGATGAGATGAGAAATCTTAATGTACCTGCATTGCAGACCGATGGTCTGATTTTTCTGTGGGTCACCGGGCGTGCAATGGAACTTGGGCGTGAATGGTAAGTTTTTGTTTCTACCATGTAGTGCATGATAATTGGTGGTATTATTATTTGTTAGACGAACGAATGATGACTTAACCATCAATGCTTTTATTTAAAAAAAGATCATGCAGATATGGTAGAAAAGGGCAGGCTTTCAGCACGTGCGGTTGGGCAATCGACCATAACCCCTGGCCTCTGGCTTTTTCTTGCAATTACTTGCTTTTGCTGTTCTTGAATATATGTTTGTCTTTATGGCAGACTTAAATGTCAATTGGAGTATTTGTAACTGAGGGAGGTCTTGTTTCTACCATATTGTGCATGAAAGTTGCCGATGTTATTCTGTTAGAAGAATCAATGATGACCTGGAAAGCCATTAGGGCTTTATTTGAAAAAAGAATCATGCAAGTATGGTAGAAAGGGCAGACTTTCAGCATGCACGATCAGGCAATCATCATAACCCCTGGCCTTTATTGCAATTATGTACTTCTCCCATTCTCTCATATATATTTGTCCTTATAAAAGACTTAAAAATTTGTTGGAGTAACTTGTAACTAAGGGAGGTGTTTTCTTATCACGAGCTTTTCATATTTGTTTGTGTCACCCTGCAGATCCTTATGAATATAAGTGAATGGAGACCCCTGTACCATGTTATGTCATTGACTATAGTTTATTTTTTGGGCTTGGTGTCTGTTGGGTATAAAATACCCTCCGGCCGAAGTTTGTAAAAGACCGATCCTTCCAGGGCTTTTCTAGCTCCCGACCTTGTATGTGGCGCCTCTTCGAACCCCCTCGGCCGTCCGGACTTCTCCGACAATGGACTTCTGCGTTCATCCACCGGGCCGCCCCAAAGGCCCTCTGGGCCTCACTGTCAGCCGACCTTCTACAGCAACCGACTACCCCCGAACTTCTTTCGGACTTCATCAGCATCCGAGCTTCCCCAACAACGAGATTTCTACAGTAACCAGACTCCACCCAAGTTTCTACGGTGATCGACCTCCTTCCGGATCCTAATCGAGCTCCCGCGAGAGCCGAACTTCTACTACGAACGGTTTACTCCGAACTCCTACAGCGGGCTGTCTATCCTAAACGTCTACTGTAAGCAAATTCCATTCGAGTCTCTACTATGAACGAATTTTTTTCGAACTTCTGTTACAGGTAGACTTCAGCCGAACTACTCCGTAGCGAGTGGGCTCTGGACGAACTTCTACAACGGGACACTACTTCGAGCTTCCACGACAACTGGTCCTCGCCCGAGCTCCTACAATAAATGGCCCCCTTTCGACCTCTCGCGAGAATCGGATCCCGTCTGAACTTCTCCAGCGGATGGATTCCGGACGAGCTTCTATGACGGACGAGCTCCAGCAGCTGGGTCCCTGTAATAGCCGATCGTCTCCGATGTCTGCCGAGCCTTCCCAGCGCTATCCGAAGTCCATCGCCAACCGACCTCCTACCAGGCTCCCCATAAAATCGGACTTCCCCGGCGGACGATCTTCGGATGAGCTTCCACATCAGATAAATTTCAGACGGACTTCTCTAGCGATCGGACTTCTTCGGACTTCGCCAACAAAAAATCTCCGTCCGAGCTCCTACAGCGGGTGACTCTCGTCTGAAATGTCAGCACCCGAAGCGTCCGACAACAGTAGATTCGTCAGCGACCTCGGAACATCCGAGTCTCTTCTAGAACGACGATATAAAGAGCCATTCTGCTCCATCAGGCATCCCAATCGAGCTTCAACCGACGGATCCGAACTCTCTGGTAAGCCACAACAAAGGCCACTACCTTACTCCACTCACTGCAATGGATTCCATGCGGTTCTATCACTCTCTGACAAGCCACGACAAGAGCCGCCATCCTGCTCCACTCTCTGCAACGGATTCCACACAGCTCCACCACTCTCTGGCAAGTCACGACAACGGACACCACTCCACTCTCCGTAACAAGCTCCACGTGGTCCTGAACGATCCCTGACGCCACTACTCTCCGTAACAAACTCCACGCGGCTCAGAACGGTCCACTACCAGATGGTTACAGACGTCGCTGTCAGTCAGTTACGCCCTCCGTCTATAAATAAGGACCTCCAGATACGTTCTTCTCTAAGCTCTAAACTCTATCTCGAAAATCTGCCAAAATTTTCGCTCGAGCACTCCATTTTTGTTGAAGCAGAGTACTGACTTGAGCGTCGGAGGGTCTTGCCGGAGCACCCTCAACTCCGGTTTAGACTTTCCTTGTAGGTCCCGGCAGCGGCCGCGGTCTTCTCGACTCCAGTAACTCCGGCTTCGGCAGAATTCTGCACCAACAGAATTGGCGCTAGAGGAAGGGCGGCCTGTGTCTTCGCAGTACCCTTGTTCTTAAAGGAGTGCTCAACGGGACTGATTCCGGTCATCTTCTCTGACATCCTCTTCTCCTTCTTCTACTAGATCTTCATCCGATGCCTCCCCGCAAAGCATCCACCAGACGATCCACGGTCTCCGCGGCCAGATCTCAGGCTCCTCCTCCTTCTCCGACAATGGCGGTCGGTGCAGAGCAATTCGACCTGCTGGTTCAGCAGGTCAGAGGCCTCACTGAAGCGGTGTAGGCCATGCAACAGCAACAACAGCCGCAGGCATCGGTGCGGTTGGAGAGAACGTCGTCGGAATTTCAAAATCCGACGGTAGGACGGGCCACTTGGGCCAGTCGCCCCGTCTTTCCCGGAAAGACAAATCCGAGGGTGGAGAGCCCTCAGTCCGATCACGATTCTACTCCTGGAGGATCTCTACCTCCATTCTGCCCGAAGATCTTCGAGACCCGCAGTCGAGAGGACTTCCTGGATCGAAGGCTCCAAGAGATGAACAGGCGGATCGAAGAACTTCGCCACGCTCCCCCTGCTTATGGTGAGGACATCTGTACTGACCCTCCCTTCTCTCAAATGATCATGCAGGAACCGATCCCGCCAAACTTCAAGCTTCCCCAATTCGAAAGCTATGACGGGACCTCGGATCTGGTCGATCATCTGGAGGCCTTTCGGACAATGATGCTGTTTCATGGCGCGCTAGACGTCATTCTGTGCCAAGCTTTTCCATCCATCCTGAAGGGAGCAGCAAGGAACTGGTACTCGGCATTGAAGTCGGGTACCATCTTTTTCTTTGATCAGATGAGCCATCAGTTTGTGGCTCATTGTGTTAGCAGCCGGCGTCCCCGAAGAGGTTCGGAGTCCCTCATCAACATGAAGCAAAGCGAGGGAGAATCCATCCGGGCTTTCGTCAACCGTTTCAACGTCGCTGCATTAGAGGTCCGGAACTTAGACCAATCGGTCGCGATGGCCGCTCTGAAAGGCGGCCTTCAAAAGAACGACCTTCTGTTCTCCTTGGAAAAGAAGTACCCCAGGGATTTTGCCGATTTGCTGGCTCGGGCCGAAGGATATGCCCGAGCAAAAGAAGCCTTCAAGATGAAGGACGAGGAGACCGCGAGAGAGCGGTAGGCGGGAGACTCGAGCAAGCCCACAGTTGAAAAAGGGCCGAGTGAAGTTCGGCCACGTTCTCGAACTCCTTCCGGATATAGGCGCGCCCGGACTCCTCCCCGAGCTCGTAAACAGAGATGCCCAGACCGTCGAGTTCGGCGAGGCTCTCCTCCCGAGAGATTCCACAGCTACGCCTCTCTCAACGTATCGAAAACTCAAGTGCTGATGGAGGTTAGGGAGCAGCTCCCAAGGCCGGAGAGGATGCGCTCGCACCCCGGAAAGCGCAATCCGAACAAATTCTGCCTCTATCATCGTGACCACGGCCACGATACGGAGGAGTGTATTCAGCTCCGAGATGAGATCGAGGAGCTCATCAGACGAGGTCGGTTCGACAGATTCACTCGACGCCGACCTGAAGGAAGAGAAGATCGGCCTAGGGTCCTGCCGCAGTCGGAACCGCCAAGGAGGGAGGAGCAACCAGAAGATCGGCCTCCAATTGGGATTATCAACTCCATTTCGGGGGGACACTGACGGGGAGCAGACCTTCCGCGGCTATAGGGTTCGAAAAATCTACGAATGTATCACCAACAACTTTGCCCTGAATGAAAATTCTTTTCGTATTTGCGCATTTTTTCTTTTGGTATAAGCTTATAACGACAGGAGATAACTCCCCCATACAAACGAAATTAAGCGCGTTAGGAACAGGAGGAGAACTTCGTCCTAACATGAGCAAAGTCGAAGGCCCGGTTTTCTAAAGACTGGATGGGGAGAGAGGCCCTTACAACGGCCCTTATGCGCCCCAACAGTCTTGTTAGGAACAGGAGGAGAACCTCGTCCTAACATGAGCAAAGTCGAAGGCCCGGTTTCCTAAAGACCGGATGGGAGGAGAGGTCCTTACAATGGTCCTTATGTGCCTCCACAGTCTTGTTAGGAATAGGAGGAGAATCTCGTCCTAACATGAGCAAAGTTGAAGGCCCGATTTTCTAAAGATCGGATGGGGGGAGAGGCCCTTACAACGGCCCTTATGTGCCCCTACAGTCTTGTTAGGAACAGGAGGAGAACCTCGTCCTAACATGAGCAAAGTCGAAGGCCCGATTTTCTAAAGATCGGATGGGGGGAGAGGCCCTTACGACTGCCCTTATGTGCCCCCACAGCCTTGTTAGGAACAGGAGGAGAACTTCGTCCTAACATGAGCAAAGTTGAAGGTCCGATTTTCTAAAGACCGGATGGGGGGAGAGGCTCTCACAACGGCCCTTATGTGCCCCCACAGCCTTGTTAGGAACAGGAGGAGAACCTCATCCTAACACGAGCTGAAACCGACTGTCGGGAACAAGGGGAGGACCTCGTCCCGACGCAAACAAAGACTCGGTTGATCGACAAGGAGGAAAGCTTCCTCAATGACTCCTTTACACTCTCACGACCCCGTCAAGAGCAGAGGGAAGACCCTCACTCAAACACAGAAGAGAAGGGGAGACGAAAAGAAAAAGCGACGAACTACGCCGGCGATAGGTGAAAAACGAACTACATCAAAGGCACAAGGGACCTCGTCTCGACGAGAGAGAAAATCCTTGTCGAAAATCTCTAGTCCCTAAGGGCAAATCGACACGGCGACGACCAGGAACCTTCAGACAACGTCGGCATCGAACAAGATGGAAGACAAAAGAAGTTCGGTAAACGACGACTCAAAGCAAGAACCGGCGAGGGATTACTAACTACGTCGGCATCGAACAAGATGGAAGACAAAAGAAGTTCGGTAAACAACGACTCAAAGCAAGAATCGGCGAGGGATTACAAACTACGTCGACGCCAAACAAGACGGAAGACAAATGGAGTTTGGTAAACAACCATTTAAGACCAGAATGGATAAGGTAATAGATAATTTTATTTTCATTTCGTTGGTGAAGTACACATTACAAAGCCTTAAAGGCCAAAAACAAAAAGATAAAGAAAAAAGAGAATAAGAAGAGGCTCTAAGGAAGTCCAGTTTCTTCCGACTTTAAGCTCTCAGTTCCGGCCCTTACTATGGATTGCCTTAAATTTTCGACTTCATCTTTTAGTTCTATCTTTTTCAGCAGCATATCCCGGTACATCCGGTGGAACCGCCGGCGCTCGTCCTCCAACTCTCGAAGCCTCTTCAAGATCTCGGACTCCGCCTCGGCATCCTTGACTGCCTACTGCTTGTGGATCAGCTGAACTTTCAGCCGCCGTAATTCGGCTTCCTCCCGCCCAAGGGCTACAGACAGTTTTGCCATAGTCCCTCTCAAGGAGCAAAGCTCGTCAGAGCCTTGTGCAGGGACAGACTGGACTCTCTTCGACAGCTGCCTCTGAAGGCGGGCAACTTCGTTAGTCGCCGTCTGGAGCCTCCTTCGGTAGTCCTCTACTTGTCTGCTCCAGCCGACTCGGTAGGCGTCGTAATTCGCCTCGGCGTCTTGCAGCTGCTTTTGAAGGTCGGAGAACTTCTTCGACCAGTCTTGGTCGCGGTCAGTCTGGACTGCGAGCCGGGATGAGCTCCCTTCTAGTCGGCCGATCTTCTCCCGTGCGGCCGCCAGCTCGGCTTTGAGGGAGCTGATCTTGGAAGCTTGAGTTCAAGATCGGTCGCTAGCACGTTTTCGGAGTTCCTCAAGCTCCGTAATGAAGTCGGCTTTCCTTTTGGTGTATTCCATGAAACTTTTCTTGTGGAGGTCCCGGAAGCGAGTAGCCTCCGCGATGGCCTCTGAATGGTTCTCCTTCAGCCGGTGAAGTTCGTCTTCCAGCTTCTTGAATTTTCTTGTCAACTGACGAACTTCCCTTTGGAGGTCTCGTATCATCGACTTCAAGGGAATACCCTCCGGCAGGAGAAGAGCTTCGGTAGGACACTGTCGTTGGAGGACAAGAGCGCCACGACTCAAATTAATGCAAGAAGACAAAAAGAAAGAAAAGAATACAGAAAAAAAGGGGGGACCCTCCGTAAAGACGAATCCGGTTTCATTAATCAAATAAATTTCAAGTACAAGAGAATGAGGAAAAAATCACCACAAAGGAAAAAAATACAAAACTAGAGGTTCCGGACCTCTGGGGCAGAAGTAGAGGGGGTCGGCGTCCCCGGAAGATCGTCAGCGGCGGCCACGACAGTCGATGAGGTCCCGGCTGGAAGAGGACCGGCAGCGACTTTGGATGGTCCGGCTTCATCATCGGATGCCTCGTTCAGGAAGTCGAGATCCAACTCGGAAAACCTCCCAGCCACCTTCTTTTGGCAGAGCTCGAACCCCTTGATGAAGGCATCCTGACCGAACTGGACCTTCAGATCCTCCATCTCGGGGAAGGCTTTGAACTCCTCCACTGCTCGGGCCCTTGCCTCCGAGACCAGAGATGGAATCCGCACTTTCAACTCGAAAATCTGCTCCTTCAACTCAGCCACCTGTGCCCTTAATGCGGAGACCTTGGCCTCAGCCTTTCCTCTCTCCTCCTCCAAGGCGGTCCTCAGATCGAACGAGGTTTGTCCCTCCTTTTCCAGCACCTCTTGGAGACTTAGGACCTCGGCGATCTTCTCCTCAAGGCGGGCGGCCCCGGCTAGGCGACCCTTTTCTGCCCGAGCTACCTCCCTCTTGGCGATCTTCGCCGCCTCGACGTTGGCGACGAGCTGATGCCCAATCTGCAAGAAAGGTCGGGGAGTCGACATAAGGGCTGAAGAATAAATTGAAGAAGCAGGAGGGAGGAAAAAGGTGAGTTAGCCTACTTCGAGGAAAGATCCCAGAGAGTCCCATATCCGCAGCTCGGGATCGGCAAGGACGATCCTCTCGACTACCTCGGGCAGAATGCACCCTTCGACCAGCCTCTTTATCAAGTCTCTGTTGTTGAAGGGATTTTTCCCTAGGTCTTCCTCGAAGTCGCCGGCCCCCTCGGCGGCAGCCCTGCGACTGCGGCTCCTCCGGGCTAGGATCTTCTTTCTCCTCTTTCCTTCGGCCCCGGGTGCCTCCTCGGGACGAACCTCCGAAGTGGGACCCTCGGCTGGGGGGCTCTGTGAAGGAGCTCGGAGGACTTTGGGTTCGGTGTCGGAAGGGGCTTCGACGGCGACGGGCATCGGAGCAGGTGCGGCCGAGCTTGTCCCTTCTGTCCTGATTTTCTTCACCGACCCCGAAGTTGAGGCGTCTTTTCTCTTATGGGTCTTGAGACCCTGGGCTAACCTCCGAGCCACGCTTGCATCCATGTCTGCGATAAAAGAAAATCAGCATGGCTCCGAAATGGAACAAGAAGAACAAAAAGAAAAAGAAAAAGAAAAAAAAAAGAGGGGAGAGATACTGGCAGGGTTAAGGGGGCTCAGGCCGACGTTGAACAAAAGTTGTTCCTTCAGAAGTTCGAGGAGGAGGGGGCTTGATAGGCCTCGAGCTTTTTGGAGACCTCGAGGTCGTCCCTTTCCAGGGTAGAAGTCCGGCGGATGGAATCCCTCAGAGAGCCCCAACGGGGTAATCTTAGCTCCAAGGTCGGGCATCGGACATAGAAGAACCTCTTCTTCCAGTTATGGACAGAAGAGGGGGCGCCTTTTAGCAACCCCTTTCTACCGAATTGGGGGAAGAAGTACCACCAATCCTTTGCCGAGGGATGGCACTTGAAGGTGTAGAAGTTCCTAAACAAAGAAAGAGTCGGCCGAACTTCGGCTAAACTACAAAGAGAAAGAAATCCTATCAAAAACCTAAAGGAGTTCGGCACGATGGAAACTAGAGAAATGTTCAGAAAACGAAAGAGAGCAACGACAAAGGACGGCAGCGGAAGCCGAAGTCCGGCACGGAAGGCCTCTTGGTACAGACATAAGCGATCGGGAGGAGGGGCGCTAGCCCGGTCAGATGGTCCGGGAAGCTCCAGCTCGTACTCCGGAGGAACTCCATACTGAATCCTTATCAGTGAGAGTTCATCCGGAGTCAAGGAGTCGAGGATGGTGTCCGGCGCAAAGGCCAGACAGGGTTCGGTCTTAGTTACGGGTTCGTCTACGGTACCAGTACTATGGGGAACTGGGGCTGACGAACTCCTAAAACTGCTAGAAGAGGAGATATCAGAGGACATTTTGGATCAAATGGAAGCCACAAAAATCTCAAAAAATCGGGAAAAATAGCAAATAGGTCCCCGAGAAAGCTAAACGAACAGAATACGAAGAAAAAAGGATGGAAAAATGTCAGGAAGTTCCGGAATTGACCTAGATTGACCCCAGGAGGCAGGGAGATGGCAAGGATGATGGAGGTCGACCCGGAGGACGCCTAAGGCCGGGGAGGATGCTAGAGGAAGCTGGAGCTCTCGGAAAAGAAGGGGAAAATCGAGGGATTCTCTCAAGCAAGATGGAACCCCTGAAGGAGGAGAACGTGTTTAAATAGACCCTGGGATCCGGCGTAATAATGATTGCGGATCTCCTCTGGCCGGCCTGCACTCGCCGCGTGTCCCACTCACCTCGACAGACCGTTGGAAACGGCTGGCAGCTGACAGAGTCATTATTACGCCGTACCTAGAGCCACGCCCCGACGGGAATTCCAAAAAGAAGAAATCTTTTCCGAAAAGGCTCCAGCACCAGCGTGCCGAACGTCAAAATATCTGGCAACCGCCGAGTGCGGAAATCGAGGAGAGCAGCTTCGGCCGTGAGAATTTCTCTGTACTTCTTTCATTCGGAACTCGAATTCGGAAGTAGGGGGACTGGTGTTGGGTATAAAATACCTCCCCGGCCGAAGTTTGTAAAAGACCGATCCTTCCAGGGCTTTTCTAGCTCCCGACCTTGTATGTGGCGCCTCTCCGAACCCCCTCGGCCGTCCGGACTTCTCCGATAATGGACTTTTGCTTTCATCCATCAGGCCGCCCCAAAGGCCCTTTGGGCCTCACTGTCAGCCGACCTTCTACAGCAACCGACTACCCCCGAACTTCTTTCGGACTTTATCAGCATCCGAGCTTCCTCAACAATGAGATTTCTACAGTAACCAGACTCCACCCAAGTTTCTACGGCGATCGACCGCCTTCCGGATCCTAATCGAGCTCCCGCGAGAGCCGAACTTCTACTGCGAACGGTCTGCTCCGAACTCCTACAGTGGGCTGTCTATCCCAAACGTCTACTGTAAGCAAATTCCATTCGAGCCTTTACTATGAACAAATTTTTTCCGAACTTCTGTTACAGGTGGACTTCAGCCGAGCTACTCCGTAGCGAGTGGGCTCTGGACGAATTTCTACAACGGGACACTACTCCGAGCTTCCACGACAACTGGTCCTCGCCCGAGCTCCTACAATAAATGGTCCCCTTTCGACCTCTCGCGAGAACCGGATCCCGTCCGAACTTCTCCAGTGGATGGATTCCGGACGAGCTCTAGCAGCTGGGTCCCTGCGATAGTCGATCGCCTCCGATGTCTGCCGAGCCTCTCCAGTGCTATCCGAAGTCCATCGCCGACCGACTTCCTACCACGCTCCTCATAAAATCGGACTTTCCCGGCGGACGATCTTCGGATGAGCTTCTACATCAGATAAATTCCAGACGGACTTTCCTAGCGATCAGACTTCTCCGGACTTCGCCAACAAAAAATCTCCGTCCGAGCTCCTACAGCAGGTGACTCCCGCCTGAAACGTCAGCACCCGAAGCGTCCGACAACAGTAGATTCGTCAGCAACCTCGGAACATCCGAGCCTCTCCTAGAATGACGATATAAAGAGCCATTCTGCTCCATCAGACATCCTAGCCGAGCTTCAGCCGACGGATCCAAACTCTCTGGCAAGCTACAGCAAGGGCCACTACCTTACTCCACTCACTGCAACGGATTCCATGCGGTTCCATCACTCTCTGACAAGCCACGACAAGAGCCGCCATCCTGCTCCACTCTCTGCAACGGATTCCACGCAGCTCCACCACTCTCTGGCAAGTCACGACAACGGACACCACTCCACTCTCTGCAACAAGCTCCACGTGGCTCTGAACGACCCCTGACACCACTACTCTCCGTAACAAACTCCACGCGGCTCTGAACGGTCCACTACCAGACGGTTACAGACGTCGCTGTCAGTCAGTTACGCCCTCCGTCTATAAATAAGGACCCTCAGATACGTTCTTCTCTAAGCTCTAAACTCTATCTCGAAATTCTGCCAAAATTTCCGCTCGAGCACTCCATTTCTGTTGAAGCAGAGTATTGACTTGAGCGTCGGAGGGTCTTGCCGGAGCACCCCTAACTCCGGTTTAGACTTTTCTTGCAGGTCCCGGCGGCGGCCGCGGTCTTCTCGACTCCAACAACTCCGGCTTCGGCGGAATTCTGCACCAAAAGCGTCCAAAGGCATAATTTAGTTAAACTATAACGGATCTTTTGTTAGAACATCTGATACTGCTGAAATTTGTACCGTATGTGAGACAGATGCTTTTGCTGCATGATATAACCCAGATGTGGAGATTCAATCTGCCACCACTATCTCTTTGGATAAGTAATGCTGTACCTTTGTGTGGTCATGAATATTGCATTTAGCAGTCTAAAGATTCTGTCACTGTGAATCTGGAACTTAGATAATATTAGGAAACAAGGGTTTGACTGGAGGTTACATGGAAAAGGAATAATTATAAACTGTTTCTTTTCGATATGAAGGATCCTCATTTATGTACTAACAATAAAACAACATTTTCCATTGTATATTCGATACTGTCTTTGTACTACTTTCTTTTGTCTAGACTGAGTGGGAGAAGAATTAGTCCTTGCTGTCGGAAATTGTTTGTTTCAGCTGAACAAATTGAAATCAGTTTTTACTTTTTCGCTGATTGATTCTATCTGGTCTTCCTCTGATTACCACCTTTCCATTACTCAATTTGCTTATCATGCATGTATAATAACAGATCAAGTGTAATTGTAGCAAAGGTTATGCATGATCTCATTAGCTCATGTATGTTATATTGTTTATACAAATAGTTGGTTTTAGACTGATGGTAGGACTTGAGGGAAACTCAGAATTTTTTTTTTCTTTTTTTAATATTCGTCAGTTTGGAGCTTTGGGGATACAAGCGTGTTGAGGAGCTCATTTGGGTGAAGACCAATCAACTTCAACGAATTATTCGAACTGGGCGCACAGGTCATTGGCTTAATCATAGTAAAGAACATTGTCTTGTTGGGATTAAGGGAAACCCAGAGGTGAATAGAAACATCGATACAGATGTTATTGTAGCTGAAGTTCGTGAAACAAGCCGAAAACCTGATGAGGTAATCAGATGTTGTGCCATGATTTCATTTCAACTGAAACAGAATATAACTACTGTGTATCTAACTATGCCATTATTGCTCTGCGATGCTAATTTGACAACATACAAACCCCTGTCATAAAGAATGCCTATAGTTCACTCATGAGTTGATTTGAAAAGAAACCCTGTCTTCTCTTTCCCTGTCTTTCACATTATCAGCTTTTGGACACTATCGGCTTCGTGATGCAAAACTTGGAAGCTGAAGGGCTTAAATGGATTTAGGGAAAGTCTTTTGGAAGTACTCCATATTTTTGGTTGTTTCTTTGCAAGGGACCCTGCTTTTGGCTGTCTCTCTTTTTATTCCTTTAAAAAATTAATTCTCTTTTCAAAATGTTCTGTTTTGAAGCCAGACAACCTCCATTTTTTCATTTTCATCATTGTATCTCTAAATTTTTCAATTATTAGTGTGCAATTCTCTTCATTCTAAGTCTTTTTGCCCCTTATTGTTTTACTTAACCCCATCAACATATTGTCAGGCTCTGAGATATCTGATTTCATGAGTGGCTGATGTTTATCAAAATCTATTCGTGCTTCATGGTCCTTTTCTTCTGTATTCCCGTTATTGTCCCTTTGATCCTTGTTTTTGCTTCCCCCTTTACAAAAAGCTGCATGTTGCACTGCATGCTACATATTCTACTTAGACAAAGTTCATGTACGATTCTCGTGTAAAGGACTCCT
This sequence comes from Elaeis guineensis, assembly GCF_000442705.2. Lineage (NCBI taxonomy): Eukaryota > Viridiplantae > Streptophyta > Magnoliopsida > Arecales > Arecaceae > Elaeis > Elaeis guineensis. The sequence continues at coordinate 113,462,710 of NC_026003.2, forward strand.
TTGAACATGTAGGAAACAAAATTCTTTATTAAAAAAATCTCCAAAACATGTGGTTCTTTCACAGGTTACAATTAGACATTTAGTTGAGGAGTGTTTCACTATTTATAATTTAACTTAAGCACCAGCATCTTATTTGGTGCCCTGCCATGACACTCCAAATTTCCTCGTCATGCGAGGGTGTCTGTTATACTCCACTAAAAGCTCCTCCTCTATTTAACTTGTGTCATGTAAATTTACATATACAATCATAGGCTCATTAATTATACAAGTTTTCTCAATATGTTAAGTCCAAGGTCCATAGCTCAAATTTGTATATGCTTTGACTGCAGATGTACCCAATGCTGGAGAGGATAAGCCCCAGGACAAGGAAGTTGGAATTGTTTGCTCGAATGCACAATACACATGCAGGGTATGCATTTGCAGTCTGATTTTTTTTTCCTTGGTTACTCACACTAGATATATACAAATGGTACTTTAGATCTTGATGCGAGCAACTGGTGGTTGACAAGGGGTGGAAAAAATTGATCCGACCCAAAAACTTATTCTGGCGGTGGGGTTTGGATCGAGTTTTATTTATTTATTTATTTATATTTTTTAAGTTAGGATTGGGTATGGGTCAAATTTCCTGACCTGAACAGGGTCTGTATTGGTCGGAGCGTTGACCCAACTTGGGTCATGAGGGTAGAGTTCTATTTGGGTTAGAACAATTTAGATCAGCTTGATTTGCGATCTTGGATAAGAAATTTTAGAGTAATTGGTCTTTTTCTTAATGCTACCTGTTTCAAACATTTTAGAAATTCATTGTAAGAACTGTAAAGATTGGATTTGTTAGGTTAGCTTAGGTCCATTAAGGATTGACTCTACAAAATGGATTAGGTTATGGTCAAATTGAGCTGATATGATCCGTGGGTGTGTATGCATCAAAAGGCCTTGACCGGATGTTTGGTCTGATTGGGTATGGGTCGAGGTTTTATTTGTTGTCGTCCTTGCTCGACTCGACTCGACCCATTGCTGGCAGTAATTGTCTCATTGATTCCAGCATAATGTTTGTTTCTGGGCAAGCATATAATTTCACTGCAGGAGAATGGTGCGTGCATTTTTATATGTAGATGATGTAAGCTTTGTTATTCAGGATGTTTTCATCGTAATAATGGATAAGTTGCTGTCAAAGTTAATTTCAGCAAAGGGTCATGGAGAACTTAGTACAACAACAACAACAACAACAACAATAAAACAAAATAATATTTAAAAAAGAAACAATATGCTTAAAAATTAAAAGATACAACAACAACAATAAAACAAAATAACTTTTAAAAAGGAAACAATATCCTTAAAAATTTAAAACAATGTGATTAATTGCAATGTCAGCTCATGCCTCTTCTTTTCTTTTTTGCTTATATTCCATATGAGTGTCATGATTACTGCACAACCATTTCCTATTTCTGTCTTTCCACTGAGAAGAGAGAATTTGTAAATAATCTTGTCCAATATATCCAGTCTGTAACTTGGTTGTCCTAATCTGACAGTTCAAAAAAAGTTTGTCCTAATTTGAAAAGTTGACATGGTTTCTACTTTTTTATGTTCTGCCCTTCGTCATGAACTTAATTTCCAGATGTGCCAAAGATATCTGGATGACACTACCATGAATTATACTATGTCCTTTTTGAAGTTGACATCTTGCCAAGTTATGGCACTCACTGAATCGGTCTTCTACTTGTTTCGACTCCATCGCTACAACAACGGTTTTCTCGTAATTTAACTCGCATAAGATACTTGAAGTTATCTGCTTGTCTATACTTCTTATATTTGAATACTTGCTAGCTTGTTTCCATGTTGCACTAGTCCATTCCTTCCAATTTAATGGGACACTGATTTCAGGTGGCTATCGCTGGGCAATCAGTTGCACGGAGTCAGGTTAGTTGATGATGGTCTGAGAGCAAGGTTCAAGGCTGCTTATCCAGATGTGGAGGTGCAACCACCATCTCCTCCCAGAACAACCGCTGTGGATGTAGACTCAAACACCACGCAGTTGAGGAGCTCTTTTGTTGGGACAGAACCAAAGCAATCATCAAGCCAATTTATGGAACCAGCACCACCTGTGGGTTGTTCTGAAGGAAAGCAAGTGGGTACAGATGTTGAAACAGCTGCTTAATATCAGCATGCGTGATTAGTTTCTGTCGTCATTGGGTTATCTTAGCTTGTTTATGGGTGCATATTTCATAGTGCTGCTGCATTTTGGCACCTTACCCCTATCTTTTGTCGATTGGCTGCCTCTGTCAGTGTTCATCCCACATTTGACTGGGGATACAGAAAAGATATAAGCAGTTAAAATGCTCTTAACTGCTGTAACTGCATTCGTGCGTAATCCTTTGTAGGATTGGACAACCCCCAAGCAGAAATTCAGAGTGCTTTGCTGCTGGACCTAAGCAAAAAGCAGTGTGAAGGTTTTGTAAATGTTAAACAGCCAGTTAGATGCCAAAACCTTAAAATGTTAAATGTAGTTTAGGTCAAATGGCTGCAAGGACTTCCAACTTTGTAGGAGCTCTACTTTTATTCGAGTATTTTTGGTTTTGTTGCTGAGCCGTGCTGTTATTTTTTTAATATATTATAATTAGTATGCTCTCAAAATCAAATATAATTATAATTTATAGCATGCTTAGAAGGGGTTAAAGAATCTTATTTTAAATCCTGTGGAATATTGATATGGAATATTCATATTATATAAGTCTAATTTCTAATTGTCGGTACATATAATTTGGTTTTATCATCTGGACACGTGGTGGTAGATTATTATCTGGATCATAAATATTCTTCTAGAGGAAAACAGTTTGTTGTTTGATCGATCTAACTCGGTCCGAGCTATTCTTAAAATATGATACTTATCTCAGCTTTTTATCGATCTGTAGTGAGGTACGTCGATTTTTAGTCGATGTGAGTATAAGGTACTAAAAGAGCATAGGATATTCACTTCAGTTAGTTGTCGATCTAAGCTGTGTTATATCGGTAGAATTTTGATGTGTTGTCAAAAGATAGATGATTATCTGGCAACTGTCATCCAATTCAGCATCAGCTGTCTTTCAGTTATACTATAGTCAATCACCACATAGATAAATATCTCACGATCTCTATTATAGTTGGTCATTTTGTTATAACAAACTAACGGTCTAACAAATTTTTCTAATGGTTTAACAATCTGAGCAAGTTTTTTCACCCCCTCTATATAAAGAGAGATAGAATATCCTCCACAAGATAAGTTAGGATGGATAGAGTTGAGATTCTATTGAATTATTTTTAGCTTTCGCACTGAAGGGAACAAGTGCCCTCTCTTCATTTGTCTATAATATCTTTTCTCATCCTTTTATTCTTTCATTTCTCATCCTTCTATTCTTTCATTTCCACAATCTGTTCTCAAGACTCCGGCTTAAGCATCGGAGGATCCTAAACTGGAGGGTGTCCCATCGGTCCTAAATTTTTTTTTACAGGTTCACTTGTGGCCTATGACGATCCGGTTTTCAGCAGCACTCCCGTTCAATCCAGTACCGATCTCATCTTCCCTCCGGAGCCTTATAGCAACGGATTGGCAATAGAAAAAAGATATTATTTTGAAAAATTTTGATGAAAATGATGAACAAAAAGATGCCAAATCATCCTTTATCTGTACCATCTTCTCCTAAAGATGTTCAGGAGAATATCCAACCTTTAATTATTGTTAATTCATAATAATTCAATCTCTTGGTTCAGTAGGTCCAAGCTCTTACTATTGCAATACAACAACTTCAACATACGACAGCATGGTAGCAAGAAGTAGCTCTTCAATAAGCTCAATCACATCACACTCAGCAACCAATTCTTTAAGATCTTTGCCATGATCATCTTCTTGATCATACTGATCAATCTTGGGAAGCGAAATCTACTCTACATAAGAAACCATGTATGGAAGAAGGTTTTGGATAAAAGATTCCAGATCTTGAGAAAAAATTGATAGAGATACAGATTGAAAGCCGCTCTTGGGGTGAAAGAGATTTCAACTTGCGGTCTCCCTTTTCTCAACAAATTTTTAATGAACCTGTTCCTTCCTGGATCAAGATGCCTATAGTGGAATCATTTGATGGCTCCACTGACCTTTTAGATCATCTTGAAGGCTTCAGAGCCATTATAAGATTACAAACGGCGTCTGATGTCCTATTTTGCATCACCTTCTCAATCACTCTTAAGAAATTTGCAAGAATCTAATTTTCTAACCTCCAATCAGGATTTATTTCATCTTTCAAGCAGTTGGTGAAACAGTTCGTCACATATTTTGATAATAATCGGGTTCATTTAAAGAATACTAACAATCTTTTTACTGTTAAACAGTTGGAGGGTGAATCTCTTCGAAAATATGCAGCACGCTTCAATACCGCTACACTAGAAGTGAAGAACTTCAACGAGTCCGTTCTGATGGTAGTTTTAAAGCAAGAATTCGAGAGCAATCGTCTGATCTTTTTTCTCAACAAGAACTATCTAGACAATTATGAATAAATGTTGATCCGTATTCGAAAGTATGCATAAGTTGAAGAGGAAGAGAGCATACTTCGTCAGGTGAAGAAAGAAAAAGATAGAAAAAAGCAGCCCCAAGAAGAAGACCGCAGAAATCAACAAGACCATTTTGAACAACCTCGAAAGAATTCGAGGTCTAGAAGCCCACCTCGACAATTTAATACCTACATGTCATTATCTACTTCTCGAGCTCAGATACTGATGAAAATCGAGGATCGGGGATATCTCCACCAACTTAATCCTATAAAAGTTCCACCAACAAAAAGAGATAAGAGAAAGTATTATAGTTTCTATCGAGATCATGGCCATGACATTGAGGAGTGTTGACAACTAAAAGATGAAATTAAGGCACTAATTCATCGAGGTCACCTTTGCAAGTATGTTTGAGATCGGGCAGGTCAAGCTACTAATCAATAATAGAAGCCCGACAATGAAAATGACATCAACAAGCCTATTGCTGAGGTCATCAGTATGATCTCGAATCTTGATGGAACTGAGAGAACAGCTGAGGTAACTGAAAGCTTTCCAAAGTGGTAGTATATAGATAGCATAATTTTATTTTCTGATGATGATGTTAGAGGAGTTCAAACTTCTCATAGTGATGCTATTGTCGTCTCTATGATAATAGCAAAATATAATGTAAAAAGAATACTAGTTGAAAATGAAAGCTCCACCGATGTATTATTCTATGATGCATTCCAAAAGATGAATACGATAGATCAACTAAAATAGATCGGCACCCTCCTAATTGGGTTCTCTAAAAATTCTGTAGCCATGGAAGGGGAAGTCACTCTGCTCTTCACTGCAGGAGAAGAACCTTTTATTCAACCATAAAACTCACTTTTCTGATTGTCAAAATACCATCAGCTTACAATGCTATTCTTGGCCAACTTGGGCTCAACACCCTTAAGGCTGTAGTTTTCACTTATCACTTACTAGTCTGATTCCCAACCAAGTATGGAGTCGGAGAAATGCAAGGAGATCAAATGCTTGCTAAGTAGTGCTTTTTGATAGCCACAAAAATGAAAAGATTTATGGAAGCTCTACCAATTGAAATTTTTGATCAAGAAAATAAAGTTGATATCAACAAAAATCGAGGAGCACTGACCGAGCAACTCATTATTGTTCTTTTGGATGAAGATTCAGAGAAGGCTGTTCAAATTGGATCCCGACTAAAGCCTGACGTAAAGAAAAAATTAATATTTTTTTCAAACAAATATTGATGTTTTTGCTTAATTAGCTTATGATGTGTTTAGAATTTCAGCCGATGTTATTATATACAAGCTGAATATTGATTCAAAATATAAATCGGTGCAGCAAAAAAAAAGAAGCTTCACTTTGAAAAGACAAAAAGCAATAGATGAGGAAGTCAACAAGTTACTGAAAGTCAAATTTATCAAAGAAGCACAATACCCAAAATGAATTGCAAATATTGTCATGGTTAAAAAAGTAAATGAAAAATAGAGGATTTATATTGATGATACCGATCTCAATAAAGTCTGTCCAAAAGATAGTTTTTCTTTTTCAAAGATTGACTAGCTTGTTGATATTACTTCAGAACATAAATTATTAAGCTTCATGGATGCTTTCTTCGACTATAATCAGATCAGAATGGCACCTGAGGATGAAGAAAATATAGCCATCGTTATTGAAAGAGGTTTGTATTATTATAAAATGATACCTTTTGATCTTAAAAATATAAGTGCCACATACTAACACTTGCTTAACAAGATCTTCAAATGACAAATTGACCGTAATATAAAGGTTTATGTCAATGATATATTGATGAAAAGTATCGAATTAGATTGGCATATTATTGATCTGGAGGAAGCTTCGAAGAACTATGAAAGTATTAAATGAAGCACAACCCCAACAAATATACTTTTGGAGTAATTTCAGAAAAATTTTTAGATTTTCATATAACTTAAAGAGGAATTGAAGCTAATCCTGAAAAAATTTGAGTTCTACTTGAAATGAAGCACCCGAGCTCCATAAAAAAAGTACCACGATTTACTAAATGAGTGGCATCGCTCAGTCAATTTATTTTCATATCAACTGAAAAATATTTTTTTTCTTTAAAATTTTAAGATAAATCAAAAACTTCAATTAGTCGAATGAGTATCAAGCTGCCTTCAACGACCTCAAGAAGTATCTTGATGCAGCTCTATTATTATCAAAGCCAGTTGAAGGTGAGGAGTTATTCATGTATTTATCTATTTCGGCTAATGCTGTTAGTTCGATTTTAGTCCAAGATGATGCAAGGATGCAAAGACTGATTTATTATACAAGCAAATTGCTCAGGGATGCTGAAATTCAGTATTCTAAAATTGAAAAGATAATTTATGCTCTCATTACATTAGTAAGACGACTTCGATCTTATTTTCAAACTCATTCTATTACTATTTCAACTGAATTAACTTTTAAAATTAATTTTATAATGACTTGATACTTCAGATCGGATAGCCAAGTGGGCCATTTAATTAAGTGAATTTGACATTCATTATTGATCTTGATCTTTATTGAAAGCTCAAATATTAGCCGACTTTATTGTGGAATGCTCTATTCCTAATGAAGAATTAATCTCAAAAGGCTCGAAGAATATTGAGAAAGATTTTTACTAGATACTGCATGTTGACGAAGCCTCAAATTCAAAAGGAAGCAGAGTTGGTTTAATTCTGATCAGTCCAGAAAGTGTTGTTACTAAGAATGCTTTAAGATTTAATTTCAATACTTTAAATAATGGAGTATAATATGAGGCCCTAATCATAGGACTCGAAATGGCTAAAGAGCTCAAGGTTAAGAAAATTAAAGTTTTCACTGATTTTCATGAAGAAAGCAATTTAAATTGGCTTAGGACCGATCTCGATTTACTTAAAAAAATTAGAAAAAGAGCCTAAATTCGCATGGCAGTTTACAAACAAAAAGTGGCCAGACATTATAATTCTTGGGTAAGGCCTAAAATTTTTCATGAGGAGGATTTGGTTCCCTAGCAGACTGAAGTCTCGAAACCTATGAAATAAGAGAAACTTGCTTCAAATTGGGAAGAATCTTACCAGATTGCCTAGGTGATCTATGCAGGAGCTTATCGAATTGAAAATTTAGATGTTACGATCATTCTGCAAATATGGAATGCTGAAAATCTCAAAATGTACTATCAATGAAATCTTTTAATAAAGCATTCGATTTTTTTTTATCAAAGATTCTATCAAAGAATTTTTCTTCATTCAAACTAGATCGATGAAAATCGATCAAACAAGGATGATGATAAGTAGAAAACTTATTTGATGATATCGTGTTGATCAGGAAAGAATAAACCTATCCAAACGAGGTCAAGAAGTCCGTGTAGGAAAATTCAGTGCAGGGGTAAAATGATAATTTTAATTTTTTTTCAAAATTATGATTTTACAGCTGAAAATTATTAATTAATCTAATTAATTAACATAAATTTACCATACACTAGGATCTAAATATGATATATAGCATGCATGCATTTAAATTTGAAATTCAAATTCGAACAGTAAACACTTTACTGTAATGTGTTCAGAACACAATACCTTTGTGCGGGTAGTAAATCGCCGCAATCTGATCATCATTGGGAGAGTCTGATCGTCGTGATGCAGTCACACAATGTGTTTGGCCTCTGCGGATCATCCACATGAAGTTTTCGATCTGATCGACTCCTCATGAGTGCTAGCTCGTTGTAGAGCCCTTTTGACGGCCGATGCTGATCGAACTCCTTCGATCGATGTCTGTCGATTCTTTGGATGCTCCAGATCGTCAACAAACATGCTTGAGAGGATGTTGAAGATCTCTCTGAGATTTTGTGGGCTCACGACATTCGTAGCTCACTTTCTCACTTCCCGAACCCCAGGCTAAAACTCTAGGAAACTCACCGGAAACCTTGCACCCACTTTTCTTTCTTTTTTTTCTTTTTCTCTTGGAAGGATATGGACTTCCTTCTCACGCACAAGACTTCCTCATGCCCCAAAATTTTTTTCCAAAAAATCTTCTCTTGCTACACGCCCCACTCTCCTCCTCCTTTTATAACAACGTCAAACGTCTTATCCAAAAGAAAGGATAAAGATGAGTAATTACACATTTGAATTCAAATCAAATTTTGAATTCAAATGGACACCAACTCATCCCTTATCCACTAAAGGCATGAGGCGTGGCTTAAATTGTGCATGGAGTGATTTCATGAGAAATATTTTTCTCATGTAATAAATGGGGCGTTAAAAAAGGGATAAGGCGCAAAGATTGATTGCCCATTCAAATTCAAACTTTATTTTGAATTTGAATGGCCAACCAATCATCCTTATCCATTCAATTGGCACATTAAAGTGGGGCGTGGAGAGGGCTTGGCGTGAGAAAAAAATTCATGAGGAGTTCCTTCTCATGAATTCAAATGGGTGCAAGGGAAGTGAGGTGGCGCATGGAGATTGGGTCAAGGTGGTTTCATTATTTAAACCAACCTAATTGAACCAAAAAGTTAGGTCCAATTAGACTAATTTAAACCCAACTTAATTAGGCTTAATTAGACTCAATAAAATTCTAATTAAATTAAGAATTGACTAAGCCCAACCCTTGATCAAATCAGGGACCAAACCATCTCGACGATTAGGTCAACTCTTAACCTAATCGGGTCAAACCCAACTGAATCCAATTCAATTGGACTTGATCCAAAAATAATTATTCAATCAAATTGAGTTAATTAGTGATCAAATCACTAATAAAATCTCTATAAATATTTTGTGCAAATCCGATAGGCAATCAGACATCAGAATTCATCGATATGTAATCCTGATCGAAAAGTCCCAACCAGTGGGACTCTTGACCCCGGTACCCATAATGTGTGAAACTCGTGATCAGAGAATCCTGATTCTGGATCACTGAGTTTCAAACATGTAGGATTCTACACCGGCCATTAGATCAGATAGGAACCTCTAATGTGTGTGATCCCGCAGGTTCGAACCTAAGCCGGTAGCACAGGAACCAATTCCTGTACTAATCGAAGTGACCATCTGGCAATGGTACCCGACGTTCGGATAGGTCGAAGAGTTGCAATCGCAACACTCAGAACCTACATGAATATGGTTACTGCATAATTCATCCTTTTGACTCCTGTGTTTAGGACGACTCAGGGTTAAACTGTCAACCCTGATCAGATCATCCGAATCGTGCTCAACTCAAACAGTCCTGTGACTCCTCACAAGGACTACCCTAGCCGAGATTTTACTAAATTGAAACACGACTGTACACAGCTCCTAAACTGGAGTGGTCAATCCCATCTTGACACACGCACCGACAAGTCAAATACTTGACTACACCCAGCAGCCTTCCGTCACTGAATTAAAAATTCAGATAGTCCAGTGCCTAAGTGCAGTGAGTTGCTTGCAAGTCACCATGGTGGTCTCAGGTTGAAGGGATATTTATACTCATATTTCATCGGAGCAAATCTTGACAGCAGAAATAGCTCCAGAGTCAGTCACGTTCAGTGCAGATGTACCCTTACATCTCACCTATATGCCATACCAGTGTCTCCACACTCATTGGTTAAGAGGACAACCAACCTATATGGCATACAACGACTTATGCTTGATAAACGTTATCGTCCTTGGTAACAACGTATCATTTGGTCGCGAACAAATTTAAGGACTAAACGATAAATTCTCCTTTGTCGAGTCTAAATAGTCCTAAGGACTTCACCACAACATAGGAGTTCATTAGAAGATGAAACATTTTGTGATGAAAAATATCAAAATAATTTTTATTAATTCATAATTCATGTATAAATGAGTACAACCATCAACAGGCTGACGATTGACTTTGGGATACTATTCCCAACAGTCCGACCAGATGAAAGTAGAAATTCTTGTCCAAACAAGGTTGGCATGTTCGATCAAATGAGGGTAAGACAGAGATTCAAGTGTCCAAACGAGACCAAAAAAAGCTAAACTAAGGCTACGATAAACCCAACTAAATCAGGACAACTTGAAGTAAGATATCCGATATCCAGATTGAACCTCACAAGATGATGTGGGACATTCGATCTTTGGATTGGACCTCACGAGATGATGTGGGATATCCAATCTCGAGATTGGACCTCACAAATGATATAAGATGTTCGATCTCCAGATTGAATGTTGAAGGTGAAAAACTTGAAACATCCGACTTCCAAATCAAATGTTATGAATACGAAATAAATTTAGAAAGAATCCGATAAAAAAGCACTCAGATCCATAGACTGAGCTTTGCTACATCGATTCAAGGCGATTAATGATCAAAATCATAGAAAGGCAGCATGGATCGTGAATCCATAGATGGAAAAATCCGACCTGCTACTTTGAACTCAGATAAAGGTACTTAAGAAATCTTTACGATAAATTATAAGAGATTAATTTATCTCTAATTAGCTGATCTGATTCAATTCATTTCAATTATAAGCTTATGTATTAGAGTTAATCACATCGACTTCCTTATTAGCTCGATTGAAGGCAGTTAATATTTATTACTTACCTAACTAAGGTTGACCTAGATTGGATCAATCAAGATCGGTATTATCTGAAGTAAAGAAGAAAAAATTTTAACATTGAAAAGTTCATTTCATTGATGAGAAAAATATCTACAGGAGCCCACATCGGGATAATACAAAAGTTAAAAAAAAAATAATAGTTTAGGCCTTAGCTTGAGGGATCTTTGCCGAAGGAGCTGGAGCGAGATCTTTCTTAGCTAATCCCGTCGGAGTAGTTTCGATGATAGGGACCTCGGCTGGGTTGGCTGGGATGTCGATCGGAGGAACTTCAGTGGGATGAGTGGCAGGAAGCTCTGTAATACGGACCCCAGTGATTGCCTCAGAAGTTACTTAAGCTGCTGCTTCCAGAGCTACTTCCATGGTGACCTTATTGAGATCAAGATTTGGAAAGAACTTGATGATCAAACTTCTACCATTCAAAAAGTCAAAATCGAAAGCTCCTTTTGAAGCCTCCATAATCTCATCCTGAAAAGCATCTAAATTCTTATAATCTTCAATGATCCTTGACATCCGCTTCTCATCTTTATCAAGTTGTCTCTGATATGAGACAAGAGTTTCATCATGCTTTTCGATCATGGATTCGACCTCCTTCAACTTGGCCTCCAACTCTTAGATCCTCTCCATTTGTTTTTGTAGCTTGTTATCCTTATCGTTTGTCAGACGTTGGTTGTCCAGAAGCTGTTTATTTTCTTTTTTAAGGAGTCCATTTTCTCCTGGAGCTGCTTCTTCAGCCCCTTTGTTATTTCACTATCTTTGGCAGCCTTCTTCTCTGCTGTCTTTTTGGCCTCTTCGGTCGCTTTCTTACATCTCACCTGTATGCCATACCAGTGTCTCCACACTCATTGGTTAAGAGGACAACCAACCTATATGGCATACAACGACCTATGCTTGATAAACATTGTCGTCCTTGGTAACAACGTATCATTTGATCGCGAACAAATTTAAGGACTAAACGATAAATCCTTCTTTGTCGAGTCTAAATAGTCCTAAGGACTTCACCACAACATAGGAGTTCATTAGAAGATGAAACATTTTGTGATGAAAAATATCAAAATAATTTTTATTAATTCATAATTCATGTACAAATGAGCACAACCATCAACAGGCTGACGATTGGCTTTGGGACACTATTTTCAACAATCTTTCACTTGGCCTAAAGCCAATCGATGCAGTATTTAATACCCATCTTCGACTTGTAGTTGTCAAACTCCTTCACCGCAATGGCTTAAGTGAATGGGTCAGCCATGTTCTCCTTCCCGTCGATCTTCTGAAGATCGACGTCACCTCGATCCATAATTTTTTGGATGAGATGGTAGTGGCGCAGAATATGCTTCGTCCGCTGGTGTGCCTTTGGTTTTTTCGCCTGAGCAATAGCTCCAGAGCTGTCACAGTAGAGCAGAACTGGACCAACAAGAGAGGGTGCTACTCCGAGCTCGGTGATGAATTTTCTCGGCCACACCGCTTCTTTGGCAGCATCTGATGCGGCGACATACTCCGCCTCGCAAACTGAATCAGCCACTGTGTGCTGCTTGAAACTTTTCTAGCAGATAGTCCCACCATTAAGGGTAAAAATAAATCCCGACACACTTTTGCTGTCATCATGATCAGACTGAAAACTAGAGTCTGTAAACCCTATAAGTCTCAAGTTCGATTCACCATAAACAAGCCACTGGTCCTTAGTATTTCTTAAATACTTCAGGATGGTTTTAACAATCTTCCAGTGATTCTCTCCGGGATCAGATTGGTATCTACTCACTACCCCTAGTGAGTATGCTACATCTGGTCGTGTACATGTCATGGCGTACATGATAGATCTCACTGCCAAAATATATGTAATCCTACCCATACGCTCTCTCTCTTGAGGTGTTGTCGGACAATCCCTATTCAAGAGAAAAATTTCATGGCCTATCGGAAGATAGCCTTTCTTGAAATTCTTCATGCTGAACCTCTTCAGCATAGTATCTATGTACGTAGACTAGGATAAACCAAGCAACCTTTTAGATCTATCCCTATAGATCCTCATCCCTAGGATGTAGGAAGCTTCTCCCAAATCCTTCATGGAGAACTGTGACGACAGCCAAATCTTTATTCCCTGTAATGCAGAGACATCATTCCCGATTAAGAGAATATCATCCACATACAATACAAGAAATATCACTACTGGACCATTAGCCCACTTATAAATGCAGGACTCTTCTCCGTTCTTAACGAAGCCATACATCTTGATTGTCCTATCAAAACGTATGTTCCAACTCCGGGATGCCTACTTAAGTCCATAAATGGACCTCTGTAGTTTGCACACCTTAGACTCATTAGTGGATATGAATCCTTCAGGTTGTATCATATACACCTCTTCATCCAGCTCTCCGTTTAGAAAAGCTATCTTCACATCCATCTGCCAGATTTCATAGTCCAGATGGACAGCTATCGCAAGCATAATCCGAATGGATTTGAGCATTGCCACAGGAGAAAACGTCTCGTCATAGTCTATACCATAACGTTGACGATATTCTTTGGCAACCAGATGGGTTTTATAGGTTTCTACCTTTCCGTCTGCGCCCCTCTTCCTCTTGAAGACCCACTTACACCCTATGGATTTTACTCCTTTGGGTGGGTCAACCAATGTCCACACATCGTTGACCTTCATGGACTCCATTTCGGATTTCATGACCTCTAGCCATTTCTCAGAGTCGGGTCTCTACATTGCATTCATGTAGGTGATCGGATCCTCATCGTTTTCATCAAGTTCGATAGGATCGTCGTCCCGGACCAAGAAACCATAGTATCTGTCCGATTGACGTGGTACTCTACCAGATCGCCTTAAGGATGCTTGAATAATGGGCTCCAGATCTGATCTAATCAAATCCGGTTTAGGTTCAGCAACTTGTGTCGATTTTTTCACCTGTCGAACTTCATCAAGTTCGACTTTAGAGGCAACTGTCCCTTCACCAAGAAACTCTTTTTCCAAAAAGATTGCCTTAAGGCTGACAAACACCTTTTGCTCATCAGCCAGGTAGAAATAATACCTTTTGGTCTCTTTTGGGTATCCTATAAAATTACACTTGTCAGACCTAGGTCCTAGCTTATCTGTAATTAAATGTTTAACATAAGCCGGACACCCTCAAACCCTAAGGTGCGAGAGTACTGGCTTACATCCTATCCATATCTCATATGACATTTTGGTTACAGACTTACTTGGAACTCTATTTAGAAGGTAACAAGCCGATTCGAGCGCATATCCCCAGAGGAAGATCGGCAGACCAGCAAATCCCATCATGGATCGAACCATGTCCAACAAGGTCTGATTCCTCCTTTCAGATACACCATTATGCTGTGGTGTTCCAAGAGGAGTCCATTGAGAGAGAATCCCATTCTCCTCAAGATATGTCAGAAACTCATTGAAAAGGTATTCACCTCCTCGATCAGATCGAAGAGTTTTAATACACTTTTCAGTTTATTTTTCTACCTCATTTCGGAATAGTTTGAACATTTCAAACGACTCCGACTTATGCTTCATTAAATAGACATACCCATACCTCGATAGATCGTCTGTGAAGGTTATGAAGTAGAAATATCCACCTCTTGCACTTGAGCTCATGGATCCACATACATCAGAATGTACCAGACTCAAGAGTTCACTGGCTCGCTCATCTTTTCCAGTAAAAGGTGATTTGGTCATTTTACCAAGAAAACAGGACTCACAGGTTGGAAGTGATTCACAATCACCTACTTCAAGAATTCCTTCTTGAGCCAACCTGTTTATCCTGTTTTTATTGATATGACCTAGCCTACAGTGCCAAAGGTAGACTTCTGACAGATTATCTATTCTAGGATGTTTATCGGAGGTTTGAACCATATTAACAGGTTGTGATAGAAAGTAAATTCCATTATTAAGTTGTCCAACAAATTTTGTAACACCATTCAAAATGATATTGCAAACGTTTTCTTTTATTAAAAATTGATAACCGTACATGACCAAAAGGCCTACAGAAATAATATTTAATAAAAAACTTGGACAATAGTGACATTCACTTAGAATTATATTTCGAGAATTGATTACAAGGTTCATGATTTCTAATGCTAGAACTGGAACTTTGCTTCCATCTCCAACATTCAGAAACCTTTCGCCTTCATCAAATCTCCTACTGACCTGCAGATCCTGCATCGAATTGCAAATATGATAAGGACTTCCGATATCCAATACCCAGGCAGTAGTATCACAAAAGGAAAAGTTGCAAGGTGTTATCATATAAGTACTTTGCTTCTTCTTTGGCCTATTCGGGTCCAGTGAGGCAATGTATAGAGGACAGTTCCTCATTCAGTGCCCCTGCTTCTTGCAAAAGAAGCACTCCGTCTGGCTCTGGTCGGGCTTGCGCTTCTTGGTCTGACCCTGTGCAGACGTCCCAGCATGCAGCTGCACCTTCTTATTATTCTTCTTTTTGTTCTTCTTCCCTTTCTTAAAGGGTCGACGACCAGAAGAAGACCCTCCTACAACATTCACCGATTCCTTATGGAGCTGGTGATCCTTCTCAAAGTTCTGCAGCAACCCCAACAAGCCGTGGTAGTTCACTGCAGGCTTTGTCATTCAAAAATGAGTAAGGAAGGGAAGGAAGGACTTGGGCAGAGAATTAAGGATCGCATCCTTATCGAGCTGCTCGTGCAGGAGAAAATCCAGTTTACTTAGTTGCTCAATCATTTCGATCATGTACAGTACATGATCAGTGATTGAGACTCCATCCCTCATCCGAGCATTGAAAATGGCACAACTAGTTTTGTGCCTTTCAACATCGTCAGGCATGCCAAAAGAGTCGTTCAACATTTGAAGCATCTCCTGTGGCTGGACGTTCTCGAACCTGCGGCTAAACTCATCATTCATTGCCGCCAGTATAATGCACCGAATGATGGTGCGGTCGTTGAGCCACTTCTGATAAGTGTCTCAGATCGTCCCTCTAACGTTCGGGGCTGGTTCCTCAGGTGCCCGATCCGTTACTACATAAAGGATCCGCTCATGCTCAAGGATGATTTTTTAATTTTCGATACCAACTATCGAAATTAGGTCCCATGAGCTTGTCATTATCTAATAATGACCGGAGCGACAGGATAGTGGCCATAGCTGCATAAAGAAAAATCAGACCTCTATTAGTACATAAATTATAAATACTAAAGACTTGGACTTTAGTCTAAAGTTTCTCTCAGTATTTTTATGAACTAATAGCCTCAACCTCCAATTCGATGAATTACTTTAATTTCTTAGTGGGTACTAGAATCCACACAGACTACACACGAGCCCAACTTTGGTTGGTCAACCCATGTGCATCTATGGGTAGGTTCATAACCAGTCGTTTTTCTAAACAACTTCTAGTAATTGATTTTGCCCCAGAACCTAATCAGTAGGCTTTGGCCTCCACTAAAAAGATCTGGTTAGGTCCAACCAATAACATGATTTGATTTGGTGAATCGGACCAATAAATGATCAAGCCCGACTTTGGCCGGCCAACCTGACCACCATCAGAAAGACTCAAACCAAATTATCATATTATGAATGATAATTTCATTAGTCAATAAGCACCAAGCCTTTGGGCCTCCAATGATTATTAAACTAATGGACTCATTATCACTCACTTAATGGGAGGCTATGACTTAGTTATCAATATAACTTAATCATTTTTAGGGACCTAATAATTTTTGAGGATTTTATTAAAGGATAGATGAGAAGAAAATATCCTGTCAATTTCAATCCTCCCAATGACTTCACCAAGTCAGATTAAAAAAGGATTGAATTAAAGCTAGCATTAGGAGCACCTAAATCAGTCAAACTGATTTACCTAATGACATGGGTGAGCCCTAATCATCAAGTGATCTAATCAAAATCTAATTCACCAGGTTGGCCAGGTAAGTGAGATCAGTGGTGGGGATAAGCCATTAACTCGTCAGAGATCGAATCACTGCGAGTAGCTCCCTCTTAAAAACCACTGGTCAAACTGCCAAACTTACCTTAGACACCAACCGGTTCATTAGTTTTAATTTGATCAACTTAGTAAATAGGGTTCCACCGCGTAGCCATGAATTAAGTCCATCTTGGTCTAGTTAAAGACATGACCCATTCAACTACAACTATTGAAGTTGAGTCTAGAGTATTTTTGACCTAATCTAATTCAACTTTTGATTAGATTTGACCAATTACTCTAATTTAGTCTATTTCTTTAAGCTAACCTTAGGTCTAACCCAATTATGGACCTAATCCATCTAACACATTGACCCACAAGTTTATGTAATTGTCTTAGGTCTTAATTCATAATTCTAGACCTACTAGACAACACTTAATTCTTTTAATTAAGTATTTGGGCTGATGGGTCAGGGTTTGGCATTTTAAAAATAATTTTTAAATTTGAAAGATTTTATTTTCTGTTCACCAAATATGTTGACTCATTTCACAAATAGATCAGCACATTTCATAAATAGCAATCCTATTGCTAATTACATAACAGAAAATAACTCAATCAAAATAAATCATGAATATTTCTTTAGATCTAATCTAACACATTCATGATAAATTTTACAATTGAACCTTTACAATTAATTTCTTTCGCTGCTTCATCTGCATGGGATATAATTGCAGCGGCACCCCTACCGCCATAGGAGACCCCATCGAATGGGAGGAAAGGGCCTTTAAACCCTACTTTTCTCCTATGACCGGACGGCCATGGCAATCAACCCAATTCGATTATTTGCTACTTGGATCAAGTATATCTAAATATACCAAATTCAAAATTTAAATTTTAAATTTTAAATTTTAAATTTTAAATTTTAAATAAATTTTAAATTTTAAAATTTTGAATTTCAAATTTTGAATTTCAAAATTTGAATTTTAAATTTTAAATTTCAAATTTGAAATTTCAATCAAATTTCAAATTTTAAATTTCAAATTTTGAATTTCAAAATTTTGAATTTTGAATTTCAAATTTTAAATTTTAAAATTTAAATTTTAAATTTTGAATTTCAAATTTTTGAATTTTGAATTTCGAACAACTTTCAAAATTCAAAATTTAAATTTTGAATTTTAAATTTCAAATTTAAACTTTTAGATTACAACTTAATCTACGCATGCAAATATATATATCATATCTAAGAACCCGCTCTGATACCATTTTGTGGGAAAATTCAGTGCAGGGGTAAAATGGTAATTTTAAAATTTTTTCAAAATTATGATTTTACAGTGAAAAATTATTAATTAATCTAATTAATTAACATGAATTTATTCTACACTAGGATCTAAATATGATATATAGCATGCATGCATTTAAATTTGAAATTTAAATTCGAACAGTAAACACTTTACTGTAATGTGTTCAGAACACAATACCTTTGTGCGGGTAGTAGATCGCCGCAATCTGATCACTGTTGGAAGAGTCTGATCATCGTGATACAGCCACACAGCATGTCTGACCTCTGCGGATCGTCCACACGAAGTTCTCGATCTGATCGACTCCTCACGAGTGCTAGCTCGTTGTAGAGTCCTTTTGACGGCCGATGCTGATCGAACTCCTTCGATCGATGTCTGTCGATTCTTTGGATGCTTCAGATCATTAACAGACATACTTGAGAGGATGTTGAAGATCTTCCTGAGATTTTGTGGGCTCACGATATTCGTAGCTCACTTTCTCACTTCTCGAACCTCAGACTAAAACTCTAGAGAACTCATCGAAAACCTTGCACCCACTTTTCTTTCTTTTTCTCTTGGAAGGATATGGACTTCCTTCTCACGCACAAGACTTCCTCATGCCCCAAAATTTTTCTTCAAAAAATCTTCTCTTGCTACACGTCCCACTCTCCTCCTCCTTTTATAACAACGTCAAACGTCTTATCCAAAAGAAAGGATAAAGATGAGTAATTACACATTTGAATTCAAATCAAATTTTGAATTCAAATGGACACCAACTCATCCCTTATCCACTAAAGGCGTGAGGCGTGGCTTAAATTGTGCATAGAGTAATTTCATGAGAAATATTTTTCTCATATAATAAATGGGGCGTTAAAAAAGGGATAAGGCGCAAAGATTGATTGCCCATTCAAATTCAAACTTTATTTTGAATTTGAATGGCCAACCAATCATCCTTATCCATTCAATTGGCACATTAAAGTGGGGCGTGGAGAGGGCTTGGCGTGAGAAAAAAATTCATGAGGAGTTCCTTCTCATGAATTCAAATGGGTGCAAGGGAAGTGAGGTGGTGCATGGAGATTGGATCAAGATGGTTTCATTATTTAAACCAACCTAATTGAACCAAATAAGTTAGGTCCAATTAGACTAATTTAAACCCAACTTAATTAGGCTTAATTAGGCTCAATAAAATTCTAATCAAATCAGGAATTGACTAAGCCCAACCTTTGATCAAATTAGGGATCAAACCATCTCGATGATTAGGTCAACTCTTAACCTAATCGGATCAAACCCAACTGAATCCTATTCAATTGGACTTGATCCAAAAATAATTACTCAATCAAATTGAGTTAATTAGTGATCAAATCATTAATAAAATCTCTCATAAATACTTTGTGCAAATCCGATGGGCAATCGGATATCAAAATTCATCGATATGTAACCCTGATCGAAAAGTCCCAACCAGTGGGACTCTTGACCCCGGTACCCATAATGTGTGGAACTCGTGATCAGAGAATCCTGATTCTCGATCACTGAGTCTCAAACATGTAGGATTCTACACCAGCCATCAGATTAGATAGGAACCTCTAATGTGTGTGACCCCGCAGGTTCGAACCTAAGCCGGTAGCACAGGAACTAATTCATGTACTAATCGAAGTGACCATCTAGCAATGGTACCCGACGTCCGGATAGATCGAAGAGTTGCAATCGCAACACTCAGAACCTTAATGAATATGGTTACTGTATAATTCATCCTTTTGACCCCTGTGTTTAGGATGACTCAGGGTTAAACTGTCAACCCTGATTAGATCATCCGAATCATGATCAACTCAAATAATCCTGTGACTCCTCACAAGGACTACCCTGACCAAGATTTTGCTAAATTGAAACACGACTGTACACAGCTCCTAAACTGGAGTGGTCAATCCCATCTTGACACACGCACCGACAAGTCAAGTACTTGACTACACCCAGCAGCCTTCCGTCACTGAATTAAAAATTCAGGTAGTCCAGTGCCTAAGTGCAGTGAGTTGCTTGCAAGTCACCGTGGTGGTCTCAGGTCGGAGGGATATTTATACCCATATTCCATCGGAGCAAATCTTGACAGCAGAAATAGCTCCGGAGTCGGTCACGTTCAGTGCAGATGTACTCTTACATCTCACCTGTATGCCATACCAGTGTCTCCATACTCATTGGTTAAGAGGACAACCAATCTATATGGCATACAACGATCTATGCTTGATAAATGTTGTCGTCCTTGGTAATAACGTATCATTTGATCGTAAACAAATTTAAGGACTAAACGACAAATCTTCCTTTGTCGAGTCTAAATAGTCCTAAGGACTTCACCACAACATAGGAGTTCATTAGAAGATGAAATATTTTATGATGAAAAATATCAAAATAATTTTTATTAATTCATAATTTATGTACAAATGAGCACAACCGTCAACAGGCTGACGATTGGCTTTGGGATACTATTCCCAACAGTCCGACTAGATGAAAGTAGAAATTCTTGTCCAAATGAGGTTTGCATGTTCGATCAAATGAGGATAAGATAGAGATTCAAGTGTCCAAACGAGACCCAAAAAAGCTAAACTAAGGCTACGATAAACCCAACTAAATCAGGACAACTTGAAGTAAGATATCCGATATCTAGATTGAACCTCACAAGATGATGTGGGACATTCGATCTCTGGATTGGACCTCACGAGATGATGTGGGATATCCTATCTCGAGATTGGACCTCACAAATGATATAAGATGTTCGATCTCCAGATTGAACGTCGAAGGTGAAAAACTTGAAACATCCGACTTCCAAATCAAATTTTATGAATAACGGAATAAATTTAGAAAGAATCCGATAAAAAAGCACTCAGATCCGTAGACTGAGCTTTGCTACATCGATTCAAGGCGATTAATGTTCAAAATCATAGAAAGGCAGCATGGATCGTGAATCCATAGATGGAAAAATCCGACCTGCTACTTTGAACTCAGATAAAGGTACTTAAGAAATCTTTACGATAAATTATAAGAGATTAATTTATCTCTAATTAGCTGATCTGATTCAATTCATTTCAATTATAAGCTTATGTATTAGAGTTAATCACATCGACTTCCTTATTAGCTCGATTGAAGGCAGTTAATATTTATTACTTACCTAACTAAGGTTGACCTAGATTGGATCAATCAAGATCGGTATTATCTGAAGTAAAGAAGAAAAAATTTTAACATTGAAAAGTTCATTTCATTGATGAGAAAAATATCTACAGGAGCCCACATCGGGATAATACAAAAGTTAAAAAAAAAATAATAGTTTAGGCCTTAGCTTGAGGGATCTTTGCCGAAGGAGCTGGAGCGAGATCTTTCTTAGCTAATCCCGTCGGAGTAGTTTCGATGATAGGGACCTCGGCTGGGTTGGCTGGGATGTCGATCGGAGGAACTTCAGTGGGATGAGTGGCAGGAAGCTCTGTAATACGGACCCCAGTGATTGCCTCAGAAGTTACTTAAGCTGCTGCTTCCAGAGCTACTTCCATGGTGACCTTATTGAGATCAAGATTTGGAAAGAACTTGATGATCAAACTTCTACCATTCAAAAAGTCAAAATCGAAAGCTCCTTTTGAAGCCTCCATAATCTCATCCTGAAAAGCATCTAAATTCTTATAATCTTCAATGATCCTTGACATCCGCTTCTCATCTTTATCAAGTTGTCTCTGATATGAGACAAGAGTTTCATCATGCTTTTCGATCATGGATTCGACCTCCTTCAACTTGGCCTCCAACTCTTAGATCCTCTCCATTTGTTTTTGTAGCTTGTTATCCTTATCGTTTGTCAGACGTTGGTTGTCCAGAAGCTGTTTATTTTCTTTTTTAAGGAGTCCATTTTCTCCTGGAGCTGCTTCTTCAGCCCCCCTGTTATTTCACTATCTTTGGCAGCCTTCTTCTCTGCTGTCTTTTTGGCCTCTTCGGTCGCTTTCAAAAGATATCCCATCGATTCTAAGATTTTTTTTGTAGGTTCACTCGTGGCCTAGGACAATCTGATCGTCTACGACGATCTGATCTTCAACAGTATTCTCGCTCGGTCCAGCATCGATCTTGCCTTTCTCTCGAAGCCTTCCAGCAGCACTAACCATTGAATCCTATCTTGCAGCTTGGTGCATGCGGTTCTCATGATTGTGAGGTCTGGAAGGAGCAAATGTTTGCACAGATTGTTTCGAGGTCTTTAACCATAAAGCAAGCTAACTTTACCATTGGGCTAAGGCTCAGCCTAACAGATTAAACAACTTCAAATAGAAGGTTCTAGCAAATTAAATCGGTTTGAATGTGCTGGTGCTTGAGGGTTCAAGATCTCGGTATGTTTCATTTGTGAGTTACCAGAATATATTGCACTTAATCCTCATAGGTACCCGCTTTCTTTTCTCTTTGAATTGTTGATACAGCAGCAGCCTCTATCGAACAACTATGGCAATGGGCATATATTGACAATTTTTGACCTTGTAACAGCACGTCTATTACAATATTACTGCTGCCCGAAAAAAAAAAAAAAAAAAAAGCCTCTTACCGTTACCCCACCGCCCGTGACAAAGCAAATAATACGAACTCAACCCATCAACTGACAAATTAAACATAACATAATTACTAAGAAATCGAGATCTAGTTTTCTAAAGGAAAATCCAGATCCAACTTCTAATGTCACTAATCAACCCCTCCCAACAAAAAAAGGAAAAAAAAGAAAAAATCCATCTCCCTTGTCTCAGCGCTATCCATAACAGTAGAACCAGATCCCTGTTTTTCTCTCACAAGAGACACAGGAGAACCAAACCGACAACCGATCCAACGGCCGTGGAAGCCCCGATGGACACCGCGCCCGATCCCTGCGGTGGGGAGGGGCCAAAGACAATGGGATATGACGGCGATGCGGCCGGCAGCGCGGAAGAAGTGCCCGGCGGCGGCGCGTCCTCCGCCCTCGGGAAGAAGGTGCCATTGGCGGAAGGGACGGCGATCGCCAGCTTCTGGAGCTTCTGGCAGTGCCCCGGGACACCACTAGTGAAATAGTAAACGCCAGGCGCCGTCAGATTAAACACCGAGTTGCCGTCGTTCATCTTCTTTATCGGATCCATCAAGCTGCAGCTGTTGTACGCCCGCTCCGTCACCTGGATCACCGAGTCCTGGCTCGGCGGGTAGAGAAACACTGCCATCAGAGGAAGCAAGTGAGGAGAAGGAGGAGGAGGTGACGGGATCCGACGACAAAGATTGTTGGGGTGGGGGGGGCGTCTTACAGAGGGAGTCGCCAAGGCGGAAGTGGTACTTTTGAGACCAGAGGGCGTAGACGCGGGGATTGGAGGCTGGGGGTACTCCCCAGGAGTTGAGATCTCCCACCTTGTACTGGTAGCACCAGCACCCACCATGGGCCTGGCATACCACCATTACTACTAGTAGTTGGAACCCCCACGAATACCGAAGGCGATCAGCCATGTGAAATGGGAGCAATGCCTCCTCTTTACTTCTTCTCCTCCTCCTTAATTTCTCTCTAATCTAGCAACCAAGTTGCTGCTACTCTGGAGCCAGAGCTCTTTTCCAGCAACTTTGAGGAAAGTGTGGAGATGAGAGAGAAGGCTGGATTGGAAAGTGTGCCCCTTTTGTGTGATTGTTGGTCCACAAATAGCCGTTGGATACAAAGCAAGAGGAATATCTCATCTTAAACATAGTAACATACAACGGTAACCTTTATTAAAACAAATAAGAAGAGCTAGCGTTCTTGGATCAGTGGTTAATTTTTGTGGGATTTCGAGGGTCGAAGCTAAAGAGGTTAGGGTGTGGGGACGGGCTTTACCCGGCTGAATTGCTGACTGCCTGGCGTGTTATTATTTCCAGCGACAGCACGTGGGACAGTTGGACGGACACGGGAATCGAGCAACGTGGATTGGAACCTGCTCACGCGCAGAGCCGGGTTTTTATGTCCGTTCTCGGCCGTCGGCTGTCCTCAGTCTTTGTCCTGATTCACGGATACTGATCCGATGAGGTTATGATCCATGTTTTCGCTACCGGGTTTAGAAGTGAGAGAGTAATTGCTGGCTAATTTTAACCAAGTTGATTTGTAGATATCGTTTATTGCACTGCAAAGAACGGGTATTACATATCCATGCAAGTTAAGGTCAATTTGTTGAATTATCTTTGAGCGTATGGAATTATTCTTAATATCTGATTAAGGTTAATTTTGATGAGTAATGCTGCTAAGCTTACGGTTCCGTTAGTTTTGAACTTTGACCACGGTACAAATCATCGCCGCTAATGTATATGTGCCATTCTTTGGAATGAGTCAGACGTGCATGGCACATACTGAATGCCGTATAATGTTAATATATTTTCTGATAATAAATAGTCTTAAAGAGATAAAACTCTATTAAATATTTATTTTATCATAAGATGTGTGTCATCAAAAAGTTTTAAACTTGCAAAACTTTTGGGTAGTTATTAACCGTTGGAACTTGGGAAACCTCTAAAACATGTTAAAGGTTTTTTTTTTTTACAAAGTTGCACCTTTAATCGTATGCAATGTTTAAATTTCAAAGAGTTGCATCACTTCTGAGGTTATGTGATTTAAAGTCTTATAGATCTATGGAACATTTAAAACTAAAACTTAACTTCCTTTCTTATTAGACTTTCCATTTTTATACTTTTCTAAAACTTTTTTTTTCTATATTCATCTTTTTGGATGTAGGTTCTTAATTAAAAGTGATAAAAAATACAATCTTACCTCAATTTTGTGTTGGATATTGTATCCTAAGAATAGGATTTCCAGAGTCCTTCTGCATCTATAAGATAGGAAATCACTATCTTTAAGAAAGCTTTCTAGAAGTGCATTATCAAACTCATTTTTTTTTCCCTTCATCACAGTCCTATCTATATCTTCGACCCATCACAATAATTTAAAGATAATGATTTTCCAATGGATTTTGTAGCTCTCAAGGTTTAAACTATAAAAATAGAGAGACTTGAAAGGCTTGATGGGCTAAACTACAAGATTGATAATGAAGATTTACTTTCAACTTGCTATCACCAGAGTTGCCTATGTGTTGATTGTGCCATATCCACAAGAAAAAGAAAATAATGTAGAGTACTCTTGAGGAACAAAAAAAAAGGTAGCTAGAAGATGACTATACCGCTGCACTATTCTCAATGCTATGTCCAATGATTTATTCAATGCAAGTATGTTATTGCTCTAGAATTGTGGAATGCTCTCCAACAAAGATATGTCAATGAGGTTGTTGGAAATTATTCCTTCCTTATTATCAAGTATATTGATTTTAAGATGATTGACTGAAAGCTTATTATCAAGCAAATAAATGCTTTGAACGACATTGCATGTGAATGTAGATGTGGGTGAACCAGTTTTGAAGCCTTTCCAAGTTTCGACAATTATTAGTAAACTTTCATCTTTATGGAAGACATACCAAAGATATTTTAAGCAAAAGAAAAATTCTCTAAAATTGGATGAATTGCTGCAGCACATTCAAATTTAACATGAAATATATAAAAGAGATGAACCTGAGAATCAAAGAAAGAATGACAATATTCATAATATGTTGAAATTCCAATATCCTCCTTCAAGATTAAAAATAAGTTTTATAATGGATTTTTTTTTTCTAATTCCAAGAACAAGAAAGAGATTTTCAAGAAGGGGAACAAGAAAAGTAAAGGACCCTGTTATGTTTGTAGAAAGATGGGACATCTTGCAAAAGTGTGTTGCTTTCGCAAAGAAAAAAAAATGATGAAGCTAGGAAGTCAATGAAAAAAATAGTTATAATGCTCATTGAAATTCTTATGGTTAATATGGATGAAGGATGGTGGGTTGATTCGAATGCAACTTGCAATATAACTCCTCATAGGAGTGTGTTCTAATGAGAAGATTGTATTCATGGGCAACTCCTCTATTAGTGATGTTATTGGCAAAAAAATAATTTAACTTTCTCTTACATCTGGAAATTAAAATCTTCACTCTTCAAAATGTTCACCATATTCCTGGAATTAAAAATAGTCTTATTCTATCAAGAAATTTGATGATCATCATTTTGAAGTTATATTTGATTCTCAAAAAGAGATCATCTCTAAAAAGGGATCATCTCTAAAAAGGGATCATCTGTTGGGAATGGATGTACCAAGTATCATATGTACTCACTTAGTTTAAATAAGATATTATTATTTCTACTTATATTGTTGATGATCTATATTATTTGATATTATATATTAGAATATATTGATAGTAAAAGTATGGATAGAATGATTTCTGATAAATTAGTTTCTAAAACTAATTTCAAATTAACTATTATTAATTGTGAATGTTGTGCATAAACAAAAATTACTGTGATTTTTTTCAAATTAGTAGAAAGAATAACTTTATTGTTCGAATTAGTTCATACAGATATATGTGATAATAAAGATTAATTAATTAGAGAAGAAAAGTGGCATTTCATAACATTTATTGATGTCTATTCCAAATTTACTTATATATATATATATATATATAAGAACTAAAGATGGGGCATTTGAAAAATTTAAAATCTTTAAGGAAGAAGTAAAAATTAACTTGGCAAGAAGTTTAAAAGAATAAAGTCCGATCGTGATAGAGACTACGACTCAACAGAGTTCAAAATCTTTTGTGAATGCCATGGAATTATTAAAGAAGAAAATAGCCCCAAACTCTCCTCCTCAAAATATGGTGGCTGAGAGAAAAATAAAAATTTGCTTGAAATGGTTAGTGCTGTGTTAACATATTCTACATTATCTGTGATGAAGCTTTATATCCTTGTATGTTATGTAAGTAACAACATTTTATAAAAAAATCAAGATAAAACTCCATGTAAGTTATGGGAAAAATAGAAAACCAAATCTTAATTATTTTTAAGTATGGGGATGTATTGCTTATGTATTAGATACTATTGATTAATAAGAGAGCTAAGTTGGGAAGTGAACCTATGAAATTTATTTTTATTGGTTACTTTTTGTATAGTAAAGCATATAGATTTTTAAACTTTGAAACCAACGAAAACCAAAGAGGTCCAAGCCCATCACCCTTTGTCCTTGTACGTATTAGACAACAATAAGTGATAGGATAAGAAGGTTATGTACATGTCTTGCTTTGTCTGGTCCTCCATCATATGGTGCAATATACAAACAACAGATAACTGTATCATTCAATAGGTGGAAAAGAACTCAAAATCGTAAAACTCATGTAGTATTGGAAAATGTTACATATCTCTAGTCATTTCTTTAGTACAAGCACTAAATATCATAGAATTTCACAAAGTCTTTACTTTACATCGGATTGACCATCAACCTATTTAAGAAATCCTTGATGAGCCATGAAAAATATCACAGGGGCAACCCAAACTTCATACAAGCTCTAAACAAATTAATATAGATAGTTTAAGCAGCCCAAGGGACATGCAATTTTCTCCTCCTTTTTCTTCATGCAGGACTTTGCGCTATGCTTGAAACTTGATCTCTGCTTCACAATTAATTTGCAGTAGTTGCCAAATCCTCTCCTTTTACTTTCAAGAGGAAGTGGGATATTTTGGCTTTTGATGGATCCTCATATTGTTGTGGTTGACTGTCGCCCATACAGGAGGAACTTAGACTAGAAAAAGGATCTTGCTGGCTCAAATAACTAGTCCATTAGAAAAGCTTCGCCTCCAAAGCCTGTCCTGGAGGAGTTACACTGGTCGAGCTAACATATGATTTGCTGGGGTATACTTGCCCCCATGGTTGTTGATTACTTCAATGTCAGATAAACAAGAAAGAAAAAAGGAACATGCAAAAAGAAACAATTCACAAGAAATATATCAATTCAGAAGAAATATATCTCTTTTTTCTCTTTTTTCGATGGAATATGAGAAATATATCAGATCCTTAAATGTATTGCCATCAAGTTGAAGTATACCATGACAGGATAGTAAACATAGCTCCATGAATTTCAGTCTGAAGGATCAGAATAGTGTTGAATTTCAGACTGATCATGCGAAGAGGGTTGAGTTTGAAGACTTTTTTGATAATCGTTTTCAACTAAAAATTTTATGCCATCATGAAAACGAAGAGTGTAAGAAGGGATCCAATAATGTTAGTTTGTTACTTAGCTATGTTTTTCAATTGACAACAATATCATGCTCAGCCATGGAGAAGGTTTGGCATTGAAAAGATTATGAATGAACAATGCATGAGTTACATTTGTTCTGCTCTCATCTCTTGAATTTTTATCAGAAAGAGCTAAGCCCAACATGTCTCTTCTTCTTCATCGGAAAGAAACCCTTCTCTGCATAATAAGTGAAGCATAGATATCACTAGAAGTTAAAGGAAACCTTTTTCTTTTTCTTAGGAAAGAAAACCCTTCTCTACATAACAAGCCAAGCATAGATATCACTAAAAATTAAAGGAAACCCTTTTCTCCTTCTTCTTTTTCTTCTTGTTATTGTTCTACATAAGAAGAAAAGCATAGATATTACTAGAAATTGAAGGAAACCCTTCTCCTTCATCTTCAGCATAAAAACCCTTCTCTACATAACAAGCAAAGTGTAGATATTATTAGAAGTTGAAGAAAACCCTCCTTCTCCTTCTCCTTCTCCTTCTATATAACAAGTGAAACCCTCCTCCTCCTCCTCCTCCTTAGGAAAGAAATCTTCTCTACATAACAAGCAAAGCGGAAATATCACTATCTTCTTATAATAGAAACCCTTCTCAAAATATCAAGGAAAGCATAAATATCACTAGAAATTGAAGAAAACCCTTCTCCTCCTCCTCGTTCTTCTATATAACAAACAAAGTGTACATATCACTAGAAATTGAAGGAAACCCTTCTCCTCCTCTCCTCCTCCTCCTCCTCCTCCTACATAACAAGCAAAGCATAGATATCACTAGGAATTGAAGGAATTTAAAAGGGAAAGAAACCCTTCTCTACATAACAAGCAAAACGTAGATATCACTAGAAATTAAAGGAAACCCTTCTTCTTCTTCTATATAACAAGTGAAACCCTTCTCCTCCTCTTCCTTCTTCTTAGGAAAGAAATCTTCCCTATATAACAAGCAAAGCGTAGATATCACTAAAAATTGAAGGAAACCCTTCTCTTCCTCCTCCTTCTACATAACAAGCAAAGTGTAGATAACACTAGAAATTGAAGGAAACCCTCCTCCTCCTGCTCTCCTTCTTCTTTACATAACAAGCAAAGCGTAGATATCACTAGAAATTGAAGAAATTTAAAAGGGAAAGAAATCCTTCTCTACATAATAAGCAAAGTGTATATACCACTATAAATCGAATGAATCAAACAAATTAATGTCAAAGCTCCCAAACGCAAGCTGTTGAGAGGTGGCAAAGCTCCACCATATAAAAGACCACGAACTAGTATTGCTAAGTATTTGTGATCATAGCATCTCCACAGTCATTATTTTTAAGGATACTTGGTGGTTTTGAGTGCACGCTGATATCTGGTGCAAGTAGACCTTCTGGCATTTCCTTTAGGGCGCAGTGAAGAAGACATGACCTTTGTCAGTCTGCTGGTCGAGACAAGCAACAAGAATAAGGTGAAACAGAAACTTTTGAGTGAAGCACTAATCTATCACCAAGAACAGTAGGTTCAAGAGCGCAGAAAAAAAAAAAAAAAGAAAAGGAAGAGACACTTTAATCGCATAGCGCATAAACAAATACTTGCAGGACCTAATGCCACGAGTGACATTTCTGGTTAATTTACTGCAGCAGCTGCGGCCAAATTAATCCTCCAGTTATTTCAAGAAGTCGAAGTTCTGATCCTGACCTGAGATCGATCCTCGTGCCGCCATGCTGTATTATTTACCATGCAGAGGAACAAAAGAACTGGAAGGAAATCTTGCTGGCTCGGGAAGGACGAGTCCAGCTTCTCCTCTAAAGCTTGCCTTCAAGAACACTGATCAAGCGAATATCTGGATTGCTGGGACCTTCATTAGCTGGAGAGATCATCAAAGTACCCATGGTTGTCGATATATCTTTTCAATTTAAGATAATAACATGTTCTTGTGATTGACAAAAGAAATAAGACAATAAATTGGTCAAATATTTGCAAAGAAATAGATCACAAGGAATATATCAGATGCTTAAATTTATTGCCATCAAGATTGCTGGTGGTCAATATAATTCTGTGGATTGGGTTCATACTAGCATAAAGCATTTGAAAGAGCTCGAAGGATCGTAGTGTTGAAGCAGTCCAAATATACAAGGAGGTTTGAGCTTATAGATTTGACTGGCAATTATTTTCAACTAAAATAGTTGAAGGGAAATAAGAAAATTAACTGAAAAATTCTATACCATTACAAAAGTGAATCATCTGAAATTAAGCAAAGTCTGTTACTCAGCTATTTTTCACCAACAACAATATCAAGCTCGTCCATGGAGAGAGTTTGGAGTTGAAAGGCTTATGAATGAAGCATACATGAGTGATATTGGTTCGGCTCGCCTCTTCTTCTGAAACTTAATCAAAAAGAGATGAGCCGAGCCAATACCACATCATGTCTTCTTCTTCTTCTTCTTCACCTACGTCTCTTTTGCACTCAAGAAAGAGCGGTATCCCCCTTTATATAATACACAGCAAAGCGAAGAAATCATTAGATTGAATAAAGAAATGGAGGAATCAAAACATGTCAAATCTTCCAAACATATGCAGTTGGGAGGTGGCAGAGCTCCCACTACCTTGTAAAAGAGGATAAGCATTTCTTTATTCGAATAAATCCCCACCCTTGTTATAGAATTTGTGATCCTACTTCATAATAACCACACAGTAATTGTTTTTAAAGATGCTCAGTTGTTTTGAATGGATGGTAGAGAGTCTGGTACAGGCCGCGATGGCAAAGAGGTTTTCGAGCAATTCCTCCTTGGAAGAATTCACCTCCTGCCTTGACATAGACTAAACGTGTCCTTAAAAAAATAGTGGTAATAGGAAAGCGCTGACATTCGTATGGCATGAAACATGATCCATCCAAACCAAGCTTGAAGTATCCGTATGAAGTATAGCCTTGGTATATATAGGAATCTCCCGGAGTTGCAGTAACTAGTGGCCTAGGCTAATCTCCAAGCAGCCTTTAATCAAAATTTAGCTCCAAGCACCTACAACTTTAGGTTTTCTTCCATTATATCAGTTGTTTATTCACAAAAATGAGTTATTAAGGCTTTCATGGCTTACCTCATTGATAAATAGAAGAAAATAAAGGGCATCCTTTATCTAGGGTAAAGAAATATTGGAAACTTGAGATATCAAATGATGTTTAAGATTGAGATAAAATTTTTGAGGAAGAGCACATAATGTCGCTTTTTATTCTTAATACTTGTTACAGTATGCATGTCTTGCATGATGCGTGGTGTGCCATGACACCGATGCACCCTATCATTTTTTTATCAAGTAATAGGATGGGCACCAATCTACGTTGCTCTAGTCAACTTGTTGCCTATTAAACCAGCAATCATGGGTGGTCCTTGCCCTTCCATCAAATCAAGATAACATTGAATAATGGTAATTGCAGCAACCGCCCTCCGTTAAAAAATGTGACTTGACTTGGTGAAGGAGTAAGGCGACACCTTGGATTCGGTGGTCCCACCTTTGGCATGATGTTGGAACTTGGGAAAAGCTTAAAAAGAGGGTGAACCATTCAAAGGGATCGATTGGACTTGGACATGAATGGGGTATTCAGAAGATTGGCATTAGATTATGTTTGGATAAGGTAATCCAAATTAACTACTAATTCATGCATAGACTTCACATGTGTGCAAGTGCCCTTCTCTGCGTTGTTGAATACAATAAGATGCCGGTGCTAAAGATTCCTTTCAAGCTTCTGTAGCCCTCCAGTCTCCTACCCCAGTCGTCTCTGTGATTAACCGAATTTAATGAAAGCAGAGACAATTAGTACAGATTCGATATGGTGATCTTCAAAAGTTTGGGCCAGTACCGATACCATTTGGGGTGATATGGTTCCCGTTTCGTTGATCCGGTTTGTGAGCACCAACTTCGAGTCAGTGGTTCACCCTTTGATCTTTTGCAAAAGAATGGTTGGCCTTCCTTTCCGATCCTAACTATTGGATCATTTTTTGTATGATTTTCAAAGCACAGCATTAGTTTCGTGATCTATGCTATGGATGGATGGAAGTGTTTCATCGTGCTTTAAAAGTTATATAAATGTAGTTCAATAGTTAAGATTGCAAAAGAAGATTAACTATTCTTTCGTATGAAAGATATAACTCAAGCCTCTTTCATACGTGCATCATCCTCAAAGAAATCTCCTACTGTTACTCCCTTGGTAAGAGATTCTGTATGTTGGATGTGGAGGCACTGGAATCACCATATCTGTCCTGCAATCAAACTGCTCTAAATTCCCAAGATGTCGGTGCATTTATTTCCAATAATTTCAGCA
This sequence comes from Elaeis guineensis, assembly GCF_000442705.2. NCBI lineage: Eukaryota > Viridiplantae > Streptophyta > Magnoliopsida > Arecales > Arecaceae > Elaeis > Elaeis guineensis. The sequence goes on from NC_026003.2 coordinate 113,495,364, forward strand.
GATACACTTGTTTTATGGGCAACATCGCTATGATTTTTTTTTCCTTTTTTGATGGTGGTGGGGGGCAAATGAATCTATTGAAAAATGATATTTTGTGCAGCATATAGATTAAAGCAATGTAAAATTTGGGTGCATGGGAGATGTGATGCCACGATTAAACTAGTCATTATTGCTCGAGCATCTTTATAAGTTCCCAATTATAGCCTTTCTGGAGACAAGTTCAAATTATGATTGCTGTGGCATCTGGACAAATTAATGACAGATTGTGCTGGGTTTGGCTACTGATGGCCAGTGCTTTCAAAATCTATCCAAAGAGGTCTGCCCATGTGGTTGTATGCATGCCAATGCGCAGCCTAATCACTACTCGTTCATAATAGGGTGGCAATCAGATTGGATCAATCATAAATTAATCAGATCGATTATGTATTAAATTAAAAAATATTAAATCTGAATCCAACTTATTTACTAAACAGATCAGAATTTATAATTCAAATTTATCATATTTAATAAATAAAAATAATTCAATTTAATCTAATTTATTTAACTTATTTAATAAATAGATAGTCTATTAATTTAATCCGATCCCACATAATCTAATCATTTAAAATCTTTTGAATTATTATATCTAGAAAATATAAAATATATTTTTTTGGCAGATTCTACGCGCGGGGTGGGGGAGGAAAAAAAGAAGAGTAAAAATAGATTTGGCGGTCTCCACTTCCATTATTTCTCCTAGTCCAAATCTGTCGATGCCGTCCAATGGCTCTCTCTCTCTCTCCATCTTTGATTGTTTCATCGCGGCTGCTATCCATGACCTGAACTCTGCCTTCTCTGCTGTTAAGATCCACTCCCTCACCTTCGACGCCATAACCCTAACAGTCTCCTCCACCTCTGATCTTTTTGGTCCTCCTCACATATCGCCTCCCTCCGCTCCTCCCCAAGCCCTCATAAGCACTTCGTTGATGCCGTTGCCACCCTCATCAACTCCTTCCACCTTCTCTTCATCGACTCTATCAATGATTAGCCTCTCTTTAAAATAAATAAAAGGCAAAAAAAAAATGATAGAGGAAGAAGACAAATAAAAAAATAAATGATATTAGAGGAAAAAAAAAAAAAAGCCGGCATGGTAGGCCTTCCGTTAAATGAAGGTCTTCCATCAAGGCTCAACTATAAGATCCAATCAACGACGGTCGAGCAAGAAGAGAAGAAAACCCAAATCACTTCTTAAAAAAAAAAAAAAAAAGGTAATTGTGATGGGGGTGGGACCATGCGATCGGGGAATTGGGCAATAGGGTGAGTGGATGGTTTTTAATAGTGAATTTGTGAGGGGATGGAGCATGAAGTGATCCCGATTTCGATCAGAATAGCCCTAGCCCAAGCGGCATCCAGCCTATTTATCATTTAAATGATATATATGCCAATCTATTTATTTAAATACGTCAAACGGATTAAACATATTGGACTCCTAAAATTAGAATCCGATTCAAATTTAAATAAATTAAATAGATCGATCTTTTTACAACCCAGACACATTTAACCTAATCCGAACGGTAGGTTGAATAGATCATGCTGGCGGATCGGATCATATTTTTTTATCTCTGGTACACAACTCACTTGTCATCGTAAGTTGGGGGTACAATGGCTCAACTCCCTACAAAATGGCTTTAGTCAGTACAGCACAATATTTTGTTTTGATTAGACCTGTTTATCCAATAGATTTGGCCGAGTTTGAGCCACGTTCAGTCCAAAATATTAACTAAAATTAGTTGGGCTCTGGCTGAGCTTGCCCTTCAGTCTATTTCCCAGATTGGCCCAGTACTTACTTGGGCTTTGGGCTTAGATCTAAAAAATGTAGAATGTAGAAAGAAAAAGGGGAGCACGAGATAGGAGAGGAGGAGAGTGGAGGGCTGAGCTTAGACCAGTCTTGAGTTGGGCCGAGTACAATCCAAGTCCAACCCATTGACAGTTGGGTTGACAATTCAGGCTCAGCCAGCCTATCGCCCAAGTCCATCAAAAACCTTTTGGGCTTAAGTGGACCAAGTGGACTGCCTGGCCCCTTGAACAAATATTGTTCCGGTGGATAACGGGTTTTTTTCAGAGTTTGGTAGCTCTACGGGATGATAGTGTTGTTTTCTCTGATTATCGAACTGGGCTGAGCAAAATCCGAGTTCAGCTCATTTAATAGTTAGGTTCACGCGAAATTCTTCATACATCACTTGCGGTGTAGAAAATCCGATGTAGAGCGCATTGCCTCGTCGAATTGGATCACATAGCCACAACTTTTCAATATGCATTTAATATCCACAGTTCTACTTTTTTTTTATTTAAAATTTTGAATGACAAAAATGTCTCTTTCTTTTTGAAAAAATTATGACATCCTATGCCAATATTATGACATTCTGTATTGAAATTATGACTTCCTGCACATGATGTCATAAATTTTCACAGGAAGTCATAATTTTGATAAGGATATTTTCGTCATTGAAAAATTTATATAAAATTTTTCAATGACGAAAATGTCCTTCCCTCTTTATGAGATCCTATAAAAAAAACTATGACATTTTATATAGGAAGTCATAATTTCAATGCAGGATATCATAATATTGACATAGAATATCATAATTTCTTCAGAAAAAAAGAGGTATTTTTATCATTTAAAATTTCAAACGAAAAAGTAGAACTGCAGACATTAAATGTACATTAGAAAGTGATGGTTACGTAGTCCAATCAATACAAAAAATTTCTCCTGAGTTCACATTTTAGGTCTGGCTGACCAGCCAGAGTTTAAAGCTAAGTTTAAGCCGGTCCAAAATGCTTTAGACTTAGCGGGCTAAGCAAGCCATTCAAAATCTAGTTCGGGCGGAGAACCTTTTTTTCTCGCTTTTTTTTTTTTTTTGAGAATAGATATGCCCCGTGGGATAATAGAGATGTTTGCTCTAATCATCATACTTGTAATTAAATATGTAAGAGGACATCAACAAGAAATGCCTAGGCATCTTTAGGTAAGGAGTCCTCCTAAATAAAACCAGACAGCTAGTTGATAAATAATAATGTAATGAAATACACTGATAAGTGATATATTTTTATATTTATTGAAGATATTTTTGATAATTTATAGTGCTAACATCTTCTTAAAAATCTAATTTCATAAATAAATTAGATTTTCTGGTAAAATTAAATAATTTTAAAAAAATATGAAATTAGAACATCTTTATGAAAAAATATTAAGTTAATTGAGTAATTTTAAGCACCAAAATAATAAAAAAATTTTAAAAAATTTAATATATATTTTTTCTTATTTTTTGGATGAAAATCGAAGCAAAAATCAAGCTAAAATACTCTAAAAAATATTGAAAATTACCTTCGATGTACAGTGGACCGCCGCTCGGTCCACGGATTAAAGGACGCAGTCCACAGGAACAGTTCACGGCACACAATGAGGTCCACAATGGGTGAAAGATTTTTTATGCTGATCGATGGCCTAGATTTCATCTGAAGCGAGATCCGATGGCTGTGGTGGATCCCAACCTTGAATAGGAGATAAAATGCATGATCGGACGGGCAGAAATCAATCTGATGTGAGATCCAATGGCTGTTATTGTATCCGACCCTGATAAGGAGTATAACGTTAGTTTTTGGAGCAATCTGGGCGGTCCATTGAAGATCTAACGGTCAGAATTAAATTATACGAGTATAATACGATTTGTAAGGGTTTTAAGACTCTTTTTGCTATCAGAAAAAGGTGAAAAATTCACCTATAAATAGAAGATCCAGAAATAACTGTGGAGAGTAGAAAAAATTAGAGAAAAAATAAAAAAAATCAAAGAAAAAAAATCAAGGAGCTTTAAGGATCAAAAATTGGGAGAATATGGAGCTAGAGATTTTGATGTGTAGCTAAATCCCTTCAATCCAAGAATACGATGAAGCTTGTAAATAGATTTTTATTTTTTTATATATTTAATTTTAATATAATAAAATTATATTTTTATTTTATATATTTTTTATTTTTCTGAGGTATTGATCTAGCCTACACGGTCTATACCCTCTACTAACGTGCTGTGATCCCTAGATACGATCTGTACTTAGGAGAGATAGATCGTGGTATATTAGATTAAATCTTATATTTTGTAATTAAATTTAAATAGTTTATACTTTGATAGGATGAGCCGTGATCTACTGATACATTCCGTAGCCCTTAGAGATAAGCTATACTAATGACTTAATCACAAGAATTAATATTGTAACATAAAAAAAAGAAAAAATAAATCTAATTTGCATGATGGATTCAAAATTTTTGGATTATTTCTCTGACTTATTTTCTTTCACAAATTAATTTATATTTTTAATTTAATTTTTACTATTCTATTTCTTTCTAATCCTTCTACAATCACTTCTCTTTTATTTCTTCTTAAAAAAAAGATAATCAATCTAAATTCCTATGGAAACGATCCTGACTCACTCTATTTATATAGTTTGAGTTAGTTTTTATTCTTTACTACCTACGACAGCAATCAAATTTTGGCACCATTATCGGATATCTAGGCATGATTATTTTTTTATAATTTTTTTTTTTTAGTTTCTTTGTATTTGCTTTCTAACTCGCTTAGTTCCCTAGTCAAACTTACTTTCTTCCAAAAAAAAAACATCTCTATATTGACACCTTATAATCTACTTAGAGAATTAGATACTTAATCACAAAACCTAAAAAGTGAAACAAATCAATTTACTTTTGACTAACTACCAAATCTGGCCACCTTTTCTTCTTGCATTGCATAAGTCCATAAAATATTTTAAGGGCACAAACCCTAAACAAGATAAAGTAAAGATTTTATCACCCTTTCTTGGTCCACAAACCACCATCCTGCATATTGTATTGACCTAAACTTTAATCTAAAATCAATTAGATGTTGGTCCCTAAGAACTCTCGAGCTCAATAGGACAAGGGATCCTAAGAGTTGGATCGGGATAGGGTTAGTCAGTTTGATTGGTGTCTAGGAAAGTGGTTCAAAAACTACATCCTGAAAGAAGGTGGTTATTTAATTGGTTCTATTCGCTTACTTGACCAACTCAGTTGGTGTCTAAGGAAAGCAACGAGGGGACCCCTACCAACCTTACACTTATCTGGCCAGTTGAGTGACTAGTTTTTTATCTGGAGTGCTCAAAGGCAACCTTGACAGTTAGGAACTGTCTAGATCTAGGGTTACCCTTAGCTAAGATTGATTGCATAACTTGATTACTAACTTACAAATATTAATCCTAATTAAAACACTCTTCTCTATCGTCTCTAGATTTAGGACTCCTTAAGTTCTTATCTTTAGAATTCTCTTCTCATCTATCTCTCTTTCCTCCTCTTGAAAAAAAAAATCTAAAAATTCTCAAATTTCTTTTTGGACAATGATATCTGGTCGATTAGTGAGAATAGATCCAAACTTTGCATCGAGTCCAGTAGACCTTAAGCCCACCATGGGTGAACCCGAACACGAACCTTGGATACTGAAAGACCTTTGCTATCCAGTTGGGTCAGCCCAACCCTCATGTATCCGACTGTCACAAATTGATATCAATTTTAAAATTAAATCTCAGATCATAAATATGCTTCCTAAATTCACCAAAATCGAGGATGTATACATTTTTATGAGAAAATTGAGGAAGTATGCACCACGATGCGGCTCCAACAGCTCACTGAGGATGCTATAAAACTTAGGTTGATCAACTTTGCTCTCAAGGATAGTACCAAAAAGTGATTATACAGTCTTCCTAACCAATCCATAGCATCACGAGAGCATTTTTTTAAAGTGTTCCTGAAATTTTTTTTTTCACACTATAAGACTGCCAAATTTAGGAATGAAATTAATCAATTTTTTTAATTATCCGGTGAGTCTTTTTGAAAGTGCTTTGATCGTTTCAAGAACTTTTTGAGTCAATACCCACATCATGGAATATAAACTTGAAGATTGTGCTAAATCATTTATGAAGGACTAGACCCAAACTCTAGAATCATGTTACAATCAATGTGTCAGGGTTAATTCATGAACAAAGAGCCTATAGAAGCTCGGCAATTTGTAGAGGACCTAGCAGAAAAGAGCCTACAATAGAAGATTACTAGAGAATCTGATAGACTCACACCTTCAAAAGGGGATGTATATCAAGTTCAACCTTTCCTAGCTGAAGAGGCTAAATTTGCATCTTTGATCCGTAAGATAGAGGCCCTAGAACTCAAGGGACACACCCAAGTGAACCAAGTTGCAACATCCACTTGCAATGGGTGTAATGCCGTAGACCACACAATGAAAGGATATCCTTTCTTGATGGGTCCAATCGAGAATGAAGTAGCATAGGTGAGCGCAGCCTATCAAAGACCTACAAATGACCCTTACGCACCAACGTATAATTCAGGAAGGAGGAACCACCCCAATTTTTTTTGGTCACAAGGATCAAACTCTAATAGACCTGCCTTCACTCAGCCTAACCCTAGATCCACTCAATTATCAAATAACCCATCAGATTTCAGTAATGATCAAAGGCTTAATTCGCTAGAAAAGAGTCTAAAAATCCTAGCAAAATCGACTGCTAGCACCAATACTACATTAAACAACTTCATATAGACCACGGGCCAGCTTTTAACTTCCAACACCCAGGCTATTGCCCGTTTAGAGATGCAATTAGATCAATTAACCATGACTGTGAGTGAAAGAAAAAAAGATAAACAACTGAATCAACCTGAGGCTAATCCTAGAACTCAGAACAATCAAAGACTACAACAAGGAGCCCAGATCAATCAATTAAACGTAATTCACACCTTAAGGTCTGAAAAATAAGTAGACTACTATGTCGGTACACCTAAAGAGCAAGATGACCCATTGTCTAAACCATCTCATGAGCAAGTGACTGATCAGACCGAGTCTAAGGAGTCAACAAAGATTAACAAACCACCCAAGCCACTTGTAGAATTCACCTCAGGGTTTAAGCAATTCGAGACATCACCCACCAATCCTGTAGCTCCTTTTCCATATAGACTTAGGTCCAACAGACATTCAGCCCATATGGATCAAATTTTAGAGATATTTAAATAAGTGAAAGTAAATATCTCTCTATTAGATATGATTCAATAAGTTCTCGCATACGTCAAATTTCTCAAAGATCTATGCACAAAGAAGAAGACCATCAATATTTTCCAACAAACCTTCTTGACGGCCAGTGTGAGCTCATATCTGTCGAGCAACATGCCTGTTAAGTATAAAGATTCAAGATTTCCGACAATCTCTTGTATCATTGGGAAAACCATTATTGACAGAGCCTTATTAGACTTAGGGGCTAGTGTGAACATCTTACTTTATTCGATCTATGAAAAACTGGGGATAGAAGAATTAAAGTCTACATAAATCACATTGCAATTGACAGATCGATCAGTGAGGGTCCCCAAAGGAGTTGTGGAGGATGTGTTAATCAAGGTCGGCAATTTCATTTACTCTGTGAATTTTGTGATCCTCGAGATTGAACCAGTGTCTAATTCAAAAGGTCATATCCCAGTAATCTTAGGAAGACTATTCTTAGCAGCCACCAACATCCTAATCAATTATCGTAATGGACTCATGAAGCTCTCATTTGAAAATATGACTATTGATCTTAATATTTTCAATGTTGAAAATAAAAGGGACCAATTCGTTGATGTAACCTGATCCAGGATGAGATCTATGAGACCATTGACCTAGGAGAAGAAGATTTTGACTGTAATTTCTGATCAAATCAAAATTCTAAAATAGCTTATGAAATTTTTCTATCTAGTGATCAGAGAGTTCATCCATAATGACAATCACCTGTTGAATCACTTGTAAGGATAAATTTTTTGAATGAACCAATTGAAGAAATAATTCAAGTCCAGGAGGTTAATGCTCTGCTTGATTCACCTCACCCACCTTACCCAGTTGAATTTGTCAATCCAATATTTGATACAGGATAAGTGAGATAGAATTAGCATAATCTGACTGAAGACTTGAAACTTAGTATTTTTTGGGAGATAACCCAAATTTTTTTTTGTTTTAATCGATCTTCATTTTTTTTAAGAATAAAGGATCGCTCTGTGTGGAAGCACCTGTCGATAAATATGGTCTGGCTAAAAATAATAAACTTAGCACTTTTTGAGAGGCAACTCAGTTTTAGCTTTTGCTTTTATTTCTTTTGCACTTTGTTTAGAGTCTTGCTTCATATCTTTTGTAGGGATTTGAAGATAATATTGGTTAAGTTGGGAAGAGAATCAATTTTGAAAAGACGTCTGGATCATGTGACATCTCTCCTTTTTCTTCTTTTTTATGCACCCTTTATTTTTTCTACTCCATTGAGGACAATATCGATTAAGTTGGGAAGAGAATAAGAAAAATTTAAAAATTTTTTAAGTCCTCAAGTAAATTAGTATTTAAGTATCTGATTATATTTAAGAATCGTGTTAAACCAAGTATTTTTAAAAAAAAATTGATATACAGACTAGAGAGTTTGTGAGATATTGAGGATTCAAGTATTAAAAAAATTCAATAAAGAGTTAAGTTTAGAACTTAAATAGTTTTCTTTGAGCATTTCTAAATTTTTCTACCAGTATCAAAGAAGAGTAAACTTTCTATGGGCTTGTGTAGAATAACTATACGTTTCTTCACATATATATATATAAGAAAAAAAATTAATTTTAAAAAAAATTTTCAAGTACTCCATGCTGGGTAACCGGACCTCTTTGTCTAAGCAAATATTGAGTTTCACGTCAAAAGGTATTGTTGGTGCAGAATTCCATCGATGCCGGAGAAGCCAGAGATGAGGGGATCACCGTCGCCGTCGGGACCTGCAAGGAAAGTCTAAATCGGAGTTGGAGGTGCTCCGGCAAGACCCTCCGACGCTCAAGTCAGTACTCTGCCTCAACAGAAATGGAGCACTCGAATGAGATTTTAGCAGAGTTTAAAGATAGTGCTTAGAGCTTAGAGGAGAACGTATCTGGGGGGTCTCTTTTATAGACGGAAGAGCGTAACCGATTGACAGCGACGTCCGTAACTGCCTGGTAGTGGGCTGTTCGAGGCCACGTGGAGTTTGTTACGGAGAGTAGTGGTGTCCGTTGTCGTGACTTGCTGGAGAGTGGTGGGCCCACGTGGAGTTTGTTGCAGAGAGTAGTGGCATTTGTTGTCGCAACTTATCGGAGAGTTCGGATCGGACAGCTGAAGCTCGGTTGGGACGTCTGGTGGAGCGGAATAGCTCTCTGTCTCAGTAATCCAAGAGAAGCTCGGATGTTTTCGAGATTGCTGATGGGTTAACTGTTATTGGGTGCCTTAGGCGTTGATGCTGCAGACAGAAGTCATCTGCTGTAGAAGCCCGGACGGAAACTTTCTGTTGGAGAAATCCGACTGGAGTTCGATTGCTAGAGAAGTTCGTTTGAAATTTGTCTGATGTAGAAGCTTGTCTGAAGACTATACGCTGGAGAGGTTCGGTTGCATGAGGAATCCGGCAGAAGGTCGATCGATAGTGGAATTTGGAAGGCGCTATAGAAGGTTGACCGAGAGGAGAGTCCGGAAGGCATTATGGAAGTTCGTCCGCTGGAGGAGTCCAGAGGACACTGTGGAAGGTCGACCGTCGGAGGGGTCCGGAGGGAATTTATGCATTGGAGGGGTCTGGTTGGCGCTGTTGAAGGTTGATGGCTGGAGAAGTACGGAAGACACCGGAGACAGTCGATCACTGTAGAAATTCGACTACTGGAGCCCGTTTGTTATAGAAGTTCGTCTGGAATCCAATTCTGTTGTAGAAGTTCGGATGGAGTCCGATTCTTGTAGAAGCCCGGAAGGAGGCCGCTTACTGTAGAAGCTCGGATAGAGACCGATTGCCGTGGAAGTCCGGATGGAGATCGCTTATTGTAGAAGCTCGGATGGAGACCGGTTGCCGTAGAAGTCCGGATGGAGACTGCTTATTGTAGAAGCTCAGATGAAATTCGGAAGGCGGTCGACCACTGTAGAAACTTGGATGGAGTCTGATTACCGTAGAAGTCCTGCTGCCGGAGAAGTCTGGACATTGACGAAATCTGGAAGAAGCTCGGAGTAAAATCGATCGTGACAGGAGGAAGTCTGAAAGAGATTCGAAGAGTAGTCGATCACTGTAGAGAATCAACTGATAGTGAAGCCCAAAGAGCATTTGGAGCAGTCCAATAGACGACTGAAGGAGCTCATTATTGGAGAAGTCTGGAGGGTACGGTAGGAGTTCATCCGTTGAAAGAATCTAGAGGACTCTGTGGAAGGTCGACTGCTGGAGGAGTCCGGATAGTATTGTGGAAGCTCGGACGGCCGGGGTAGTTCAGAAAGACGCCGCACAAGGTCGGAAGTCGGAAGAGTCTTGGGAGGGTTGGCCTCTTACGAACTTCGGCTGGGATTATTTTATACCCAACACCAGTCTCCCTACTTTTGAGTTTGGGTTTCGAATGAAGGAAGTACAAAGAAATTTTTCCAGCCGAATTTGCCCCCTTGATTTTCATACTCGATTATTTCCAGATATCTTGGCGTTTGGCGTGCCAGTGCTGGGGTCTTTTCAAATCGAGGCGATCCGAAAAGATTTTTTTAGAATTTTCACTGGAGCATCGCCCCAGGTACGGTACAATAATATTCTGTCAGTCGTCAGCCGTCTGCCACAACGAGTGGGACATGCGATGGTTGTAGGTCAGCCAAAGAAGATCTGTAATCATTATTGCGTCGGACCTTGAGGTCTATTTAAACCCGTCTCCCTCCTTCAGGGGTTTCACCTTGTCTGAGATTTTTCTTCAGTCCCCTCTTCTTCCCCGAGAGCTTCGTCTTCCTCCAGTGTCCCTCTCGGTCTTAGGCGCCCCTCAGGTCAACCTCCATCGCCTTCGCTGCCCTCCTGCACCTCTCGAACCGGCCTAGGTTAGTTTCGAAACTCTTCTTTTTCTTGCTGCTCTTTCATTTTTCCTCCTCTGCATTCCGCCCGTTCGGTTTCTCCACGAGTGCCTTGTTTCCTATTTTTTTTAATTTTTTTGGGATTTTTTGGGGTTTCCATTTGATTCAAAATATCCTCCAACACTTCCTCCTCTAGCAGTTCTAGAAGTTCGTCAGCTCCAGCCCCCCAAAATCTTAGTACTGTAGATGAATCCACACTTAGGACCGAACCTCGTCCGGTCTTCATACCGACACCATTCCTAGCTCTTTGACCTTGGACGAACTCTCGCTGATTAGGATTCAATACAGGGTTCCTTCGGAGTATGAGCTTGAGCTTCCCAGGCCAACTGACCGGGCTAGCGCCCCTCTCCCTGGCCACTTTTGCTTATACCAGGAAGCCTTCCGCCCCGGACTTCGACTTCCACTTTCACCTTTTGTTGTTGCTCTTTTTCGCTTTTTAAATATTTCTCTAGTTTTTGTAGCACCGAACTCCTTTAGATTTCTGATAGGATTTCTTTCCCTCTATCATTTAGCTGAAGTCCGGCCAACTCTTTCCTTGTTTAGAAACTTTTATACCTTTAAGCGTTACCCCTCGACAAAGAACTGATGGTATTTTTCTCCCCAGTTCGGTAGGAAGGGGTTGCTGAAAGGTGCCCCCTCTTCTATCCACAACTGGAAGGAGAGGTACTTCTACGTCCGATGCCTGACTCTGAGGCTTGGGTTGCCCCCCTGGGACTCCCTGAGAGACTCTGTCCATCGGGCTTCCATCCTGGAGGAGGACGACCTTGAAGCCTCCAATAAACTTAAGACTTATCCAGCTCCTCTCCTCTCTGACCTTCTGAAGGAGCAGCTTTTATTTAATGTCGGTCTGAGCCCTCTCAACCCTGTCGGTATTTTTTTTTTCAGGTCATTCGCTGCTTCCTCTTTTCTCTTATTATGTTTCTAAGCTGTGCCGATCTTTTTTCATTGCAGATATGGACGCAGACGCAGCTCGGATACTAGCCAAGGGTCTCAAGGCCCACAAGAGAAAAGGTGCCACAACTTCTGGGTCGACGAGGAAGGCGAGGTTAGAGGAGACAAGCTCGGCCATGCCTGCCCAGGAGGCCATTACCGTTGATGCCCCCTCCAATGTCGAGCCCGCAATTCTTCGAGCTTCTTCAAGAAGCCCTCCGACCGAGGTTTTCGCTCTAGAGTCTCGTCCCGAGGAGGCACCGAGGGTCGAAAGGAGGAGAAGGAAGAAGACGGTGGCCCGCAAGATCCGCAGCAGCAGGGCTGCCATCGAGGGGTCCAACGGCTCTGAAGAGGATCCGGGGGAGAATCCCTTCAACAACAGGGATTTAATAAAAAAGTTGGTCGACGGATGCATTTTGCCCGAGATCATCCACAGGATCGTCCATGCCGATCCTGAACAGCAGGTTTGGGACTCTCTGGGGTCCTTCCTTGAGGTAGGCCGATTTACTTTTTTCTTTCTTTCGCTTTTTCACTTAGTGCATTCTTTAGCTTTCACATTGACTTTCTGACTGCTCTTGCAAATTGGACACCAGCTCATCGCCAATATCGAGGCGATGAACAATGCCAAGAAGGAAGCAGCCCAGGTGGAGGAAGGTCGCCAGGCTGAGGCTACCCGTCTTAAGGAGAAGGTCGCCGAAGTCACGAGTCTCCGAGAGGCACTCCTGAAGGAGGAACAAACTTCGGCAGATCTGAAGGCTGCTTTGGAGGAGGAAAGAAGGAAGGCAGAGGCCGAGGTTTCCAAGCTGAAGGAGCAGATCCCGACCCTAATCTCGGAGGCAAGGGCCGAAGCAGTGGAGGAGTTCAAGACCTCCTCCGAGATGAGGGATCTAAATATCAAGTTCGGCCAGGCCGCCTTTATCAAAGGCTTCGAGCTTTGCCAGGAGAAGGTGGTCGGAAAGTTTTTCGAACTCGACCTTAGCTTTCTGGATGAAGCATCCGATGATGAAGCCGGATCTTCCGAAGCTGCTGCCGGTCTCCCTCCAGCTAGGACCTCTTCAACTGCCGTAGCTGCTGTGACCGACCTTCCAGGGGCGTCGAGCTCCTCCACTTCTGCTCCAGAGATCCGAGACCTCTAATTTTGTACTTTTCTTTAGTTACGATTTTTTTCTCTTTCTCTTGTACTTAAGAATTATTCAATCAATGAAATCAGATTCCTCTTTACAAAGAGCTTCTTTTTCTTCTTCTACTTCTCTTTTCTCTCTTTTTTTTTTTGCAATGATTTACATTGTGACACTCTTGTTTTCCGATAACAGTGTCCTACCGAAGCTCTTCCCCTACTGCAGGAGATTCTTTTGAAGTCTATGATCCGGGATCTGAGAAGAAAAGTTCGTCACCTAACGAAAAAATCAAAGAAGATGAACGACGAACTTCACAGGCTGAGGAAGAGCCATTCGGAAGCTACCGTGGAGGTTACTCGCCTTCGAAACCTCCACAAAAGGGGCTTCATGGACTACATCCAGAAGAAGGCCAACTTCGTGAAGGAGCTTGAGAAACTCCAGAAATGCGCCAGTGACCGGTCTTGGACTCAGGCCTCCAAGATCAGCTCCCTCGAGGTCGAGTTGGCGGCCGCATAGGAGAAGATCGATCAATTGGAAGGGAGCTTGTCCTGGCTTACAACTCAGGCCGACCACGGCTGAGACTGGTCGAAGAAATTCTCCGACCTTCAGAAGTAGCTACAGGATGCCGAGATGAATTACAACACTCACCGAGTCGGCTGGTGCGGGCAAATAGACAACTACAGAAGGAGGCTCAAGACGACGACCGATGAGGTTGCTTGCCTTCAGAAGTAGTTGTCCGAAAGAGCCCAGGCTATTTCGGTTCAAGGCTCCAATGAGCTCCGATCCTTGAGGGAGACCATGGAAGAACTGTCCGTAGCCCTTGGGAAGGAGAAGGCCAAACTACAGCGGCTGAAAATTCAGCTGACCTATGAGCAGCAGGCGGTCAAGGATGTAGAAGCAGAGTCCGAAGTTTTGAGGAAGAGGCTTCGAAAAACGGAGGGCGAAAGCCGGTGGTTTCACCAAATGTATCAGGAGATGCTGTTAAGAAAGAAGGAACTGGAAGAAGAAGTTGAGAACTTAAAGCAATCCCTAATAATGACTGGAACCGAAAGTTTGAAGTTAGAAGAAGCCGAGCTTCCTTAGAGCTTCTTTTACTTTTTGTTCCATGTATTCTTTTCTTTTCTTATTTTTTTTTGGCCTTCAAAGGCTTTTGTAATGCTCTCTTTACTAATGAAATGAAAAAAAAATTTCTCATTACCTTATTTGTTCTTGCTCTAAGTTGTCATTTACCGAATTTCTCTTATCTTTTGTCTTATTCGATATCGACATTGTTTGAAAGTTTTCGATCATCACCATGTTGATTCATCCTTTTTGTTCATGACCGAAGGTCTTTTTGAGACCATTCGAATTTGACGCTTTTTTCCGATGTTCGAGCTTGGGGCCTGAACTTCTCGTTACTATGAGGAAGTCTATTTTCTTCTACTAGTGTTGGGTTCCCTCTTAGAGATTGAGGATTTTTGACAAGAGTTTTCTTCCTCGTTGAGACGAAATCCCTTGTGTCTTAGATGTAGTTCATTTTTTCCTTATCTCTGACATAGCTCGTCGCTTTTTCTTTTTCTCTCTCCTTTTTTTTATGTTTGGACGAGGGTTTTTTCTCTGCTCCTAACGGGGTTGTAGGGGTGTAGAGGAGCCGTTGAGGAGATTTTTTTTCTCATCCGATCTTAAACGATTAGGTCTTCGTTTATGTCAAGACGAGGTTCTTCTCCTGTTTCTGACATAGTCAATTTCAGCTCATGTTAGGACGAGATTTTTCTCCTGTTCCTAACAGGGCTGTGGGGGCACATAAGGGTCATTGCGAGGGCCTCTCCCTCCATCCGATCTCTTAATAACCGGGTCTTCGCTTTGCTCATGTTAGGATGAGGTTCTCCTCCTGTTCCTAACATGACTGTGGGGGCACATAAGGGTCGTTGCGAGGGCCTCTCCCCTAATTCGGTCTCTTAATAATCGGGCATTCGATTTTGCTCATGTTAGGATGAGGTTCTCCTCCTATTCCTAACATGGCTGTGGGGGCGCATAAAGACCGTTGCAAGGGCCTCTCTCCCCATCCAATCTCTTAATAATCGGACCTTTGATTTTGCTCATGTTAGGACGAGGTTCTCCTCCTGTTCCTAACATGGCTGTGGGGACGCATAAGGGCCGTTACGAGGGCCTCTCCCCCCATCCCGTCTCTTAATAACTGAGTCTTCAACTTTGCTCATGTTAGGACGAGGGCTGTGGGGGCACATAAAGGCCGTTATGAGGGCCTCTCCCCCCATCCGATCTCTTAATAACCGGACCTTCGATTTTGCTCATGTTAGGATGAGGTTCTCCTCCTATTCTTAACATGGCTGTAGGGGCACATAAGGGCTGTTGCGAGGGCCTCTCCTCCCATCCGATCTCTTAATAACCGCACCTTCGACTTTGCTCATGTTAGGACGAGGTTCTCCTCCTGTTCCTAACATAGCTGTGGGGGCACATAAGGGCCGTTGCGAGGGCGTCTCTCCCCATTCGGTCTCTTAATAACCGGGCCTTCGACTTTACTCATGTTAGGACGAGGTTCTCTTCCTGTTCCTAACATAGCTGTGGGGGCACATAAGGGTCGTTGCGAGGGCCTCTCCCCCCATCCGGTCTCTTAATAACTGAGCCTTCGACTTTGCTCATATTAGGACGAGGTTCTTCTCCTGTTCCTAACATGGATGTGGAGGCACATAAGGGCCGTTGCGAGGGCCTCTCCCTCCATTTGGTCTCTTAATAATCGGGCCTTCGACTTTGCTCATGTTAGGACGAGGTTCTCTTCCTATTCCTAACATGGCTGTGGGGCACATAAGGGCCGTTGCAAGGGCCTCTCCCCCCATCCGATCTCTTAATAATCGGGTCTTCGATTTTGCTCATGTTAGGATGAGATTCTCCTCCTGTTCCTAACATGGCTGTAGGGGCGCATAAGGACCGTTGCGAGGGCCTCTCCCCCCATCCGGTCTCTTAATAACTAGGCCTTCATTTGTGTCGGGATGAAGTTCTCCTCTTGTTCCTGACACGCTTAGTTTCGATTGTCTAAAGGAGCTACTCCCTATCGTTATAAGCTCATGCCAAAAGAAAAGATATGTGAATATGAAATTTTTATTTAAGGCAAAGTTATCGGTAATACATTCGTAAATTTTTCGAATTCCATGGTCGCGGAAGGTCCGCTCCTCTGAGCTCTTTTAGATAGTATGTTTCGGACCGGACTACCTCCCTGACCTCATACGGACCTTCCCAGTTTGGGGCAAGTTTTCTTTGATTTTGAGGTTGTGAAACAGCGGCTCGCCGAAGTACTAAGTCCCCTACTCTGAAGGCTTTGCTTTTGACCCAGGAGTTGTAGTAGCAGGCTACTTTCTGCTTGTAGGCTGCCATCCGAACTTGAGCTGTCTCTTGCTTTTCTTCTAACAAGTCGAGGTTGACCTTGAGATCCTGTGAGTTGCGCTGCTCGTCGAATGCCATGACTCGCATCGACAGAAATTTGAGTTCAATCGGGATAACGGCTTCTGTTCCGAAGGCTAAGACAAAGGGGGTCTCTCCCATGGGCAATCTTTGAGTAGTTCGGTATGCCTACAATACATGATAAAGCTCATCTGCCCAAGTTTTCTTTGCTTTTTCAAGTCTCGCTTTGATTCCTTACAACAGAGTCCTGTTGGTCACCTCGGCTTTGCCATTTGCCTGTGGATGGGCTATTGACGTGAAGTCATGGGAGATGTGTAAGTCCTCACAAAATTCAGCAAATCTTGCTTCAGCAAATTATCGTCCATTATCAGTAATGAGAGTTCTGGATAAGCCGAACCTTCAAACGATTTACTTCCAGACGAAGTCCTGCACTTTAGCTTCTTTGATTTTTGCCAAAAGTTTGGCTTCGACCCACTTGGTGAAGTAGTCAATTACCATCAGGAGGAACTTTCGCTGCCCGGACGTCATGGAAAAAGGTCCAAGGATATCCATCCCCCATTGTGCAAATGACCATTTGCACTCAAGGGTGTAAGTTCAAAGGCAGGCTGTCTTTGGATATTCGCATATCTCTGACACCGATCACACTTTCTGACATATTCAATGGAGTCGTGGTATATTGTAGGCCAGTAATAACCTTGTCAGAGCAGTTTGTGGGATAAAAATCTGGCCCCCAGGTGACTTCCGCAGACTCCTTCATGTACCTCCCACAAGGCAAAGTCGGCTTCAGAAGGTCGGAGATATTTCAGGAGGGGCAAAGAGTATGACCTCTTGTACAGCTTGCCCTCATAAAGGATATATTGGGAGGCCTGGTTTCTAAGCTTCCGAGCTCCTTTTACATCATGAGGAAGAACCCCGTCTTTGAGGTATGCAACCAGTGGGTCAATCCAGCTGGGTTCATGGCTGATCTCCGTTATAAGTTGCGGTCCTTCCGTACTTGGACATTTTAAGACTTCGAAGAGTACTTCCTTAGGTAGTTCAGTCGGAGCCAGGGTAGCCAACTTGGAGAGAAGATCGGCTCTGGTATTTTCTGCTCTTGAAATCTGCTTGATGTTAAAGTTGCCAAAGGCAGGGGTGATCTCTTTTACTTTTTCGAGGTACTTGACCATACTGTCCTCTCGAGCTTCATAGTTTTTGCTGACTTGTCCCACCACCAATTGGGAGTCACTGTAGACTTGGAGCCGATCTACTTCTAATTCTTTGGCGATCTTCAGTCCTGCAATCAGAGTTTTATATTTCGCTCCATTATTTATTACAGAAAATTCAAAGCGCAGCGCGTACTCTGTGATAATTCCTTCCAGATTGATCAAGATCAGGTCCGTACCTGCGCCAGACATGTTGGAGGAACCGTCCACGTAGAGGGCCCAAAAACCATCAGGGAGATCTGATCTTTCCTCAGGGGAGTTTGGCTGGAGCCCCGGGTTGTCAGCTTCACCTCGTTCAAGTTTAGCTTCTTCCGGGATGGTGCATTCCACTATGAAGTCTGCAAATATTTGGGCTTTTATCGTCGGTCGAGGTTGATAGTTGATGTCGAATTCTGTGAGCTCGACCGTCCATTTTGCTATCCTTCCGAAAGCATCCGTCCGATGCAGAACTGCCTTAATCGGCTGGTCGGTGAGCAGTGTTATGGTGTGCCCTTGAAAATAAGGTCAGAGCCTTCGGGCTGCAATCAACAGGGCATAAGTTAGTTTCTCTAATTTAGTGTATCTGATTTCAGCGTCTCTCAATACTCGACTTATGTAGTAGATCGATCATTGAATTTTTGCTTCTTTCTTAACCAGTACTGCCGTGAGAGCCACAGGGGAGACCGCCAAGTACAGGAACAACTCCTTTCCAGATTCGGACTTTGCCAATAGCGGAGGTGAGCTGAGATAGTTCTTCAATTCTTCGAACGCTTGCTGGCATTCAGTGGTCCAACAGAAGTTCTTTAACTGCTTGAGAGTCTGAAAGAAAGGTAGGCACCGTTTGGCCGACCTTGAGACGAAGCAATTTAGAGCTGCTACTCTCCCAGTAAGGCACTGAACTTTCTTTATTGACTTCGGGGTGGTCATTTCCTGGATGGCACGAATCTTTTTCGAATTTGCTTCGATCCCGCGCCCCGATACCATAAAGCCCAAGAATTTTTCTGAAGTTACTCCAAAAGCGCACTTGGTTGGGTTCAGCTTCATTTTGTATTTTCGAAGGGCGCTGAAGGTCTCTTCAAGGTCAGCGATGTGGTTCATTGAGGATTTGCTTTTTACAAGCATGTCATCCACGTAGACCTTCATGTTGCGGTCGATCTGCTCTTTAAAGATCTTGTTCACCAGCCGTTGATAGGTCGCCCCTATATTTTTAAGGCCAAAAGGCATGACCCTGTAACAATAAAGACCACGGTCAGTGATAAAAGCAGTCTTTTCTTCATCCTCCGATGCCATCTTGATTTGATTGTAGCCAGAGAATGCATCCACGAAAGTGAGAAGCTCGTGGCCCGAGGTTGCATCCACTAATTGATCAATTCTGGACAGAGGATAACTATCCTTCGGGCAGGCTTTGTTTAGATTTTTGAAGTCTATACATATCCTCCACTTGCCGTTCGCCTTCTTGACGAGAACCACATTGGAGACCCAGTTTGGATAGTTGACTTCTCTGATGAACCCGACTTTCAGGAGTTTATCAACTTCCTCAGTTATTGCCTTCTGCCTTTCTGGTGCATGACCTCGAATTTTTTTCTTCATCGGTCGATGTTTGGGATCAACAGCTAGACGGTGTTCCATGACTTCCACGTCAATCTCCGGCATGTCCGTCGGAATCCAAGCGAAAACATCCGCATTCTTTTATAGAAAATTGATGAGCTGTGTTCGTACTTCTTTTCTCAGGCTGGAGCCGATCTTCACCACGTGCTCTTCATTCCCATCGTTCAAAAGAATTAAGACAAGATCTTCAATTGGCTCACCCCGTTCTTTAGCAAGGTCATCGCGGGTGTCTAATCCATCAACCAGACAGGGGTCAGACTGACCATTTCTTTGTAAGGCTAAGTTATAGCAGTGTCTTGCTAGGACTTGATCTCCTCTGACCTCTCCGACCCCTTGGCTTGTAAAAAATTTCAATTTCAAATGGTAGGTCGATACCACAGCTCGGAGGGCGTTGAGGCCGGATTGGTCGAGTATTGCATTGTAGGTAGACGGCGCCCTTACTACCAGAAAATTCACTTGCGCTCTAGATTGTTTCGGATACCAACCTACAACTACGGTCAAAGTTATTACTCCTTCTATTGACACAGCATCACCAGTGAACCCTACCAATGGGGAGCTTATCGGCCCTAATCGATCGTTCGGAATGGATATTTTTGAGAATGCATTGTAAAATAAAATATTGATCGAGCTTTCATTATCAACAAGAATGCGGCGTACATCATAGTCAGCAATATTTAAAGAAACTACGATCGCATCATTATGGGAGAATTGAATCTTTCGAGCATCTTCTTTAGTAAAGGTTATAGATTTTTCAGTCCTCTGCCGTTTGGGCGGTCCGACCGATCTACTGGCTGCTCCCCGTCGGGGTCCTCTAGAGATGGTGTTGATGATCCCGATTGGAGGCCGATCTTCAGGCTGTTCTTCCCTCCTTGGCGGCTCTGGTTGTGGTAGGGCCCTCGACCGATCTTTCCTACCTTCAGGCCGGCGTCGGATGAATCTGTTGAGCCGACCTTGTTTGATGAGCTCCTCGATCTCGTCTCAGAGCTGAATACACTCCTCCGTGTCATGGTCATGATGATAGAGGCAGAACTTGTTAGGATTGCGCTTCCCGGGGTGTGTGCGCATCTTTTTCGATCTTGGCAGCTGCTCCATGATCTCCATCAACACTTGAGTTTTTGAAACATTGAGAGGGGCGTAGCTGTGGAATCTTCTTGGGGGAGAGCTCCGTTGAACTCTACAGTCCGGGCTTCTCTGCATACGAGCTCGGGGGGGAGTTCGGACACGCTTGTGTCCGGAGGGAGTTCGAGAACGTGGCCGAGCTTCACTCGGCCCTTTTTCAGCTGCGGGCTTGTTGGAGTCGCCCGCCTGCTGCTCCCTCGCGGCCTCCTCGTCCTTCAGCTTGAAGGCTTCTTCTGCTCGGGCATATCCTTCGGTCCGAGCCAGCAAATCAGCGAAGTCCCTGGGATACTTCTTTTCCAGGAAAAATAGAAGGTTATTCTTTTGAAGATCACTCTTCAGGGTGGCCATTGCAACTGATTGGTCCAAGTTTCGGACCTCCAATGCGGCAGCGTTAGAACGGTTGACGTAAGTTCAGATGGATTCTCCCTCCTTTTGCTTGATGTTGATGAGGGACTCCGAACCTCTCTGGGGACGTCGGCTGCTGACGAAATGAGCTGCAAACTAGTGGCTCATTTGATCAAAAGAGAAGATAGTACCCGACTTCAGTGTCGAGTACCAATTTCTTGCTACTCCCTTCAAGGTAGATGGGAAAGCTCGACACAGGATGGCGTCTGGCACGTCATGGAGTAGCATCATTGTCCGGAAGGCCTCCAGGTGGTCAACCGAATCCGAGGTCCCATCGTAGCTCTCAAATTGGGGGAGCTTGAAGTTCAACGGGATCGATTCCCGTATAATTTTTTGAAAAAAAGGAGGGTCAGTACAGATATCCTCACCATAAGCAGGGGGAGTATGGCGGAGCTCTTCGATCCACCGGTTCATCTCTTGGAACCTTCGATCCAGGAGATCCTCTCGATCGCGAATCTCGAGGGTCTTCTGGCAGAACGGAGGTAGGAATCCTCCGGGGGTGGAATCGTGATCAGACAAAGGGCTCTCCGCCCTCTGCTTCTCCTTTCCGGGGGATACAGGGCGACTGGCCCAAGTGGGCCGCCTGATCGTCGGATTCTGGAACTCCAGTGGTGCTCTTTCCAGCCGCACAGATGCCTGCGGCTGCTGCTATTGCTGCTGCATGGCCTGCACCGCTTCGGTGAGGCCCCTGACCTGCTGAACCAGCAGGTCGAACTGCTCCATACCGACTGCCATTGCCGGAGGAGGAGTCTGAGAAATTGGAGATGAGACTGGAGCTGGCGGATCTTGCTGAGATCTGGCCATGGAGGCTGTAGATTGCCTAGTGGATGCCTTTCGGAGAGGCATCATGTTGGGATCTGGTCGGAGAAGAAGAAGAAGATGACTGGAGATAGTCCCGTTGAGTACTCCTTTAAGAACAAAGGTCCTGCGAAGACACAGCCCTCCTTCTAGCGTCAATTCTGTTGGTGCAGAATTCTGTTGATGCCGGAGAAACTGGAGACGAGGGGATCACGGCCGCCGCTGGGACCTGTAAGGAAAGTCTAAACCGGAGTTGGGGGTGCTCCGGCAAGATCCTTCGACGCTCAAGTCAGTACTCTGCCTCAATAGAGCCGCTTACTGTAGAAGCTCAGATGGAGACCGGTTGCCGTGAAAGCCCGGATGGAGATCGGTTGCCGTGGAAGCCCGGATGGAGACCGCTTATTATAGAAGCTCGGATGAAATTTGGAAGGCAGTCGACCACTGTAGAAACTTGGATGGAGTCTGGTTACTGTAGAAGTCCTGCTGCCGGAGAAGCCCGGACATTGACGAAATTCGGAAGAAGCTCGGAGTAAAGTCGATCGTGATAGGAGGAAGTCTGGAAGAGATTCGGAGAGTAGTCGATCACTGTAGAGAATCAGCTGATAGTGAAGCCCAGAGAGCATTTGAAGCAGTCCAATAGACGACTGAAGGAGCTCATTATTGGAGAAGTCCGGAGGGTACGGTAGGAGTTCGTCCGTTGGAGGAATCTGGAGGACTCTGTGGAAGGTCGACTGCTGGAGGAGTCCAGATAGTATTATGGAAGCTCGGACGGTCGGGGGAGTTCAGAAAGACGCCGCACAAGGTCAGAAGCCGGAAGAGTCTTGGGAGGGTTGGCCTCTTACGACTTCGACTGGGATTATTTTATACCCAACAGGTATGAAGGACAAATAAGTTTTATTGTAAAGTTAGTTTTAACTCGTAGCCTGTTTGATTCGAGCAAGTAGGTCCGAAGGATATTTTATACTTAATGCCCTAAAGCCATCTGATTTGGGAGTCATTGACTGAAAATTCGCTACATGAGTCAAACAGAAAGCTTAAGGGGTTAAGACATTTAATAGCGGTATAACGTTAAAAAAAATAAAAAAAAATCAATAAATGAAGGACGGAAGTAATAATATACTTGTCCATATGAAAGTTAATGATTTAGAGATAAAGATAAGAATAATTTAGAAAAATTCAGAAAAAATTTAATGTTCTTAGTTTGACTCTCATATTGATTAGTATTAATATCCAAATGACATATCTTACTCACGCTCTACTGAACATCAATGGTCCTTTTGAAAATTAATTGGTAAAATTCAAAACTTTAAGTTAAACGGTACTTAATTCTAAATTCTTTTTTTACTTGAAGATGAACAAAATTTATGCACTTTTAGGAGAAGGTCAGATATGGGACTTGACCGCATCATCATAAAGATAAGACTAGATCCACTATCTAGATGTGCATCACATGCGATGCATGGGTAACCATATAAGAATCAAAGGGATAGATATCAAAACCGGCACATAGAATGATCCAATCATCGGACAAGATTTCTATTGAAGATATTAAAATTTTAAAATTATTTAAAATATAATATATATAAATATTAATAGATTTCTATAATAAATATTGGTATTATCTTTTAATTGATGTATAAATAAAAATAGTCATGAATCATCTACTTCCAAAAAAATCATGTAAAGAAAATCATATATAAATTTTGCAATTATCTGAATTTATTTTCATTTTTCATCCAGTATCAAACATATATCAAATGACGTAAAAATATGAATAATAATATATCTTCTCATTGTTCCAAATCTGGATCTTGAAAATGGTTAAAATTCAAATTTGAATTTGGTTATATATATATATATATATATAGACACATGCACATGCTAGATCATATCTAGATCCTATTAGAAGTAAGAAATTCTTCACCTTTTTCTAATGAACAAGAAATTTTATCCTTCAAATGTGGATCTAAACTTGACGAAATTTATAAATATGCATCTAGATCCAAGCGGATACAAAAATTCTATCTGAAACCAATCCAAAATGAATACAAAAATGGATATGATCAGAATAATCATCGAGCACAAAATATGTGACAACTCTTAAATTACCCTGCGCAGTCCATATGCACCAAACGGTAAAGATAACTCCGTCATTTGGGAGGTCAAGCACCTAGAGGTGGTTCTTGGTAACTAGCTTGCATCAGATTCTATAAAACCCACGGATATGGGAAAATAAATGACCACACAGGATTAGAATTAAAAATAATGAGAAGTTTATTGATCTGTGTCTATCCATCAACATGCATGGTTGAAATGAATGTCACAATCACGCTGACCATCCAAAACTTGCATAAAGATTATCCATGTGATTATAAGCCCCCCAATCCTCTCTCTCGCCTTTGCTTCCCATCAGACACGGAATAAAATGATATGAAATTTGTTCCCACAATGCCAACTGGTAGAATCAGCTTTCATCCATGGCGCCACTTCCACCACATTGTTGTGACTTAGCATCCTTGTTCTCGTCTTGCCTTGAATCTGTCTCTTCAGATTCTGATGATTTTCCCACTGTGTCTTCTAAAGCCTCGAGAAATGAGAGAACAGTGAATTTATCTGCAGACAAGAGAGATGTTTTAGGTACTGCATTAACTTCACATAGTCACAGAATTAAAAACTAGTATCAAATAAAAACAGTGCCGATGCTCAATCACAAGAATTATATTCTATATTCGTTCATTGGCTTATTGTTTTTTATGATTTAAAGATTTTCCTTATTCATTGTACAGGCTCCAATATGAACTCCATCAAGTTTTTGAAGGCTTTTTATTTAAAAAAATATATATTTTTTCATTCAGGAAAGGATCCTTGGTTACATTTCAGTTCATGCTAACTAGAGTTCTCCAAGTTCTGCAGCAAGCACCTCAGTTTGCCAGGTTACAATGACCAGTATCATGCACATGTACACAGAAGGTTGGCAACCAGCGATGGGTCAGTGAAGACATTAAACTTTGCCCATACAGCAAAACCCATGCTGACAGGGGTGCAACGGTTTACCAAGCTTTACTTGAGGACTTGTACGACTGAATGTGTGCGCGAGTTTACACAGGTTGCAGTGCATAGTTAGCTAGGGATGTAATGTAAATGAGCTAAGCTCAGGTGACCTAGGCCCAACTCAAGCCAGTTCATTTTGCAATCAAGTTGAACTCAGCAGGTAACTTGTTTTTGAGCCTAACTCCAGATGCTCATGAACTTGTTTAGAGAAATGGCTTGAGGTTCCTCAAGATATGTGTGTTTACATACACACACACACACAGAGAGAGAGAGAGAGAGAGAGTGCGCGCGCGCGCGCTTTAACTCCTAGAAAAAAGAATTAACGATTCAAAACCGGACTATGCTTTAACTCCTAGAAAAAAGAATTAATGATTCAAAATCAATAATGGATTGCATAAATTCAAAATCCAAGCCATTAAAATGATTTTTTTTTAAAGCATTATTTTTATTGTAGATTAAACTATCCTTATTAATAAACAAGAACTAAATATTATATATAACATATGTTAATCATTTATTTGTTTATATTTTGAGCTTTAATCGAGCTGAGCTTGAACAAGCCAAGCATATTAGCTTTAGCTTGGCTTCACCATTAATAAGTCAAATGCAAGGCAAGTTTCAAGCCAAACATGAGCTTTTCATGAACAGCTCACTTGTTTGACAGCCTTAAGCGTAACACAGTTCTATATAAGATTTAAATTTCCCAACCAACAACTTCATATTTCCATTGTGAATAGTAACAAGAAATTTGTAGTGCCAGGCATTGAATAGGGAGCTAAGAACTAATACTTACATTTGCTTGGGTCAATTCCAAACTGGGACAAGTCTATCTGTCCAGTCCGAAGCACCTATCAGACATTCAAAGAATAGGCAGGTTACCCAAAACTTGAAATAACCGCATCTTTAGTCAATGGCAAGGTAAATTTCTTACATGAGTAAATGTATCTACTTGCTGCCGGAATGGGGGAGACTGCAACAAGTCCATGAGATCAGCTGGAGTCCATGAACCCTGAAACAGCAGAACAATCAAAAACGGCAATGGCAGGTTACCATGTCTCCTATAAAATCTACCAATTGGCAGATACCTCAGGCAAGTATGAAGCCAATTGTTGTTCAAGTGGCAAAGTTTCAATCAGTGGCATGACTAAATCAGGCTTCAAAATATCACCTAATCCCAATCCTGCTAACCAAAATAAAATCATGAGTTGCCAGACAAGGAGGTCATGCACAGGCACACGCACATGAACACATATCAAAACCTCAAAATTTAGCTAGCACTTTACCTGCATCAGGATCTTCAACAACATCTACAATACCAATAAAAGAAATAAATCTCAGCAGCTCACAGTATCAAAGTAAAAGACACAAGATTAGGAGAGAGAAATGATACCTGATGGCTGAATGCTTCTCAATATTCTCTGTAAATCTGCCAATTGTACAGGTCCGGCAGATGAGGTTACCTCACCAGACAATTCAGCAGCCATGTTTTGATCAACCAAGTTTCCAGCTCTAAATATACGAAAGCCCAAAGAAAACATTAGAACCTTTCAGAAAAGATGCAAAAAAAAGAAAAAAAAAGGTTGGAAAAAACAACAAAACATTCAATAAACTCAGAGAAAAGGCAAGAAAAGAAATCAAATCCTCAGCATCCATATTATGGAGATCAAAAGAAACTGATCAAGTAGCCTGATTCTTTAGGAGAGTATAGATGCCCAGATTGGGAAAGGTCTTAAGACAGCCATCCATTGCTGGTTTCGAAAGACCAGTCTCCAAAACGAATGATCTGTGCAAGTTATCAGCAGCTATTACTGGGTGAAAATTATCTACTAGTGCTAAAATGTAGCATTTAATCCCTAGATTTTGCATCAATTTTCTCCTACTTGATACGAATGCAAGAAACAAGTATTTGCACCCACTCCAACATTATGCTTATGAATTATATCACGATTCGTATCATTGAGTAGTTATTAAGCTTTATCATCTTCTCTTGAACATCAATGTCACACTTGCTAATCTCATTTAACCAATGTGCAAAACCAAGTTTCACTTAAAATTTTTTGAAATGAGCATAAGCAAGCAAAGCATGCCAAGATTGATCATCGTTGTCTGATAGTTATATGCATCTCACTTTATTCCACCTGATTTACCTAGCAGCTCACAAACTTCAGGAAGATTGATAATAGCTTGCATTTTCAACTCTTTATTTCTGAGTTAACCATTAGTAGGACTGCTGGTCAGATGAGGATCCACAAAGCCGATCCTGGCACTTTCAACTCTTTGCTTTTCTTTGTCTTCCTTTTGAGGGGAACTGCCCTAGATGGTGGATTCACCATGAACATGCAAGATGCAACATTTAAACAATCCCTCTTTTAGTTAGTGGGTTCATCGAGTGAAATAAACATAATTAAGATAAGAAAATAATTAATGACTTGTATACCACAATCTATATGCCTTCCCTCTACTTAATACAGGTCCTACAATCTAAACTTTAGCCTGATATTGTTAGTAAAAATAGAAGAATTCTACTATAAGTATCATTCCTTTGACCAATTCCTGTGGCCAACTAATGAACTAAGCAATTAAACAAGTTAAATATGCAATTTAAGAGTTGCTGAGCAGGAGAGTCTTCCCCATGCAAAACAAAAATAAAACAGCTCCTAGACTCAGAACTCGGTTAGAATGCATGAACACAGTCAGGGCCTATTAAAATTTATATAACACAATTAAGCATCAGACTCATTGCAACATATCCTAGCTTGCTGACACTTTGTGCATACCTGGATGAGAGATCATCCTCAGCAGTATCTTCTGACATCTCAGACATTTGCATAGCAACTGAAGCTTCCACCTCATCTTCACCAATTGCATCATCTCCTTGATTGGAAAATACAGTTTAAAGAACAGTTAGAGACAGCATTATCACAAACTGGCACCTGAATGAATTAGATGTACCTAAAGGCCGGTTGAGGTAGTTATTAAATGAGTTGCAAATCTGTGAATCTCCATCAGCTCTTGGCTCCTGGAGTTAATGGAATATATAAGTATCCAAAAATGCACAGTAAATGGTAAATAAGCTCTTATGGGAAAACAAAAAATAGGATGTCCAAATGCAAACCTGCATCCAGAAAAAGAATTTCCTGTCATCAGAGCTGAACTTTAAGATGTACACTCTTTCAGAAGATTGAGTCACCTGAATACGGAGGGAAAAAAGAGTAAGAGGCATCAGGAATGCATAATCAAAATGTGCACTGAAACCAAAAGCATCAATAGTTTAATAAGATATGAAATACCTTCTCAAAAACAGCTTCAGCTGGGAAGATGATCTGATCCTGTGATATCTAGTCAAGAAACACAAACCTGAAAGTTCTGGGATGAAGTGTTTATCAAGAAACAAGAACCTGAAATAGCATGCTTGGTTAACCGTAAAGAAAGCTGTTTCAGGTCCATGAAGGAAAGAACTAGCAAAAGGAGAAAGAAAAGGAGGGTCAGTTGATAAATCAAATTAATTGGTGATTGTAGAAGCACTATGACACTTGAGCCTATTTATTACAACCAAGAATTGAATACATACAAAAGAAGTCCAGCCTGTGGATGAATGAATTTCTTTAAACATGTTAATGAGATTAAAAGGGAAAGTACAAAATGAAAAAGGTCTTATCACAAACAATTAACACCCATGGTAGCGTCGCAGACAGTAGTTTGCATAGATGTCTCTGTAAAAATATAAATTACATGAAATGAAAAGGGATACTTCTTCAACTGTGTTCTGGTTCCGATCTAGCCATTGCAAATGGACCAGTCCTTCCTCACCCTAATCATCCAAGCCCACAGAAATATAATTTTATTTCGACAAAGATTAGAAAGTGAAAAGTAACTCAAAAATCAAGTAGTCCAAATCAGTATAAATTTGCCACAAAAAACTTGTTTTAACATTAGCATACCCTTCCTATGCGGACAAGCCCTTTGCGAGTATCTGGAACCACTCGTGTTCCATCAAGGTACATCCTGCCAGCACGAAACTCCAACATGATTTCCTGGTTAAAAAAAAAATACTCAAATTTTGTGAGAAAAAAAAAAAAAAAGAAGCAACAGAAGATCCTAAGGATTCATAGTAGAGCATATTTCTACAAATCATTATAAAACACTCTGCGACCAGGCCAAACTCTATCTCCTTTTAAAACAAATTGCCACAATAGTGCAATAACTCTATAAAGAGAAAACACTTCACTCAATCCGCATGGAAGATCCACAATAACAATGCAATCTATTTCTATCAGGCAACCCGGATTGCATCCCCAAACCCCAAAGCGACAAACAAAAAATCAGTTCAGAAGTATAATTATTATTTCACAAAGTTTTTATAAAGAAGATGATGGATAATTAAATAAATAACAAGACATTTATAGGACTAAACAACCAAGAGATGAAAGAAAATAATCAAAGATCTGCTGCATCAAGGTCTTGAGCATTCCAGAAATACCTCTGTTATAAGAAAAGAAAAGAAAATCTTAAGATTTACCGACTTGGAATCGCACTCCTACCAGCCAGCCAACAGTACAAGTTGGTATGCCCCTATACCAAACCGTACTAGATCCGAACTAACATGGAAACAAAGGAGAACCAGAAAGAAAATAAGGGGCCGGGGGGGGGGTGGTGGAGGGAGAGGAAGGCTAGTGGTGGCCACCGGAAGGCTGCAAAGGCCCTTAGGTCCTATTTCGAACCCTCGACATCTGCAGGGTGGATTTCTACTGTCTGATGACCTCTCTGCTACCTTCCCCTCATTCCATTTCTCTCCCTCTCCCTCTCTCTTTATATCAGGATTTTTCATACCATGCCGAACCGGCCGGTACACCCCATATCGTACCAGACCGACGGAGAACCAGCACGATTCGGTTGGTAAATTCGATACACCGGCGTACAGGGGGGAAGAGAGGGAAAGTGAGAAAGAGAGAGAGGAGGAGAGAAAGGGAGGTGGGAGCCATTGGAGGCCAGCGATGGCCGACTGCGGCCGCCAAAAGACTTCCGAGCTCCGTATCACGCGATAGGACTTTCAAAAGAGCGAGAAAGAGAGAGAGAGCGCTTGGGGGGGCCGACCTACCGAACGGATGGCGCCTCCGTCTCCGTCACGAGGCCCCTGATGGCTGGTGAGCCAACACCGACGCCAATGCCTGAGGGCGGTCGAGCAGGCGGAGCTCCTCCGCAGCTCCGCCCCCTTCTTTTTCGAAACAAGTCATCGCCTGTTTTCATTTTTTTTTTTTTTGGTTTTAAACTGATGAAATCGGCAATCCAGTTGCCGACTTCAGAGATTTTTTGAAAAAAAAGTTAAAAATCATGAAGTTCATAAACTATTTGCTGACTTCATTTAAAACCAAATTTTTTAAAAAAACTCGCAAAATAGGAACGTCGCTCCTGTTTCACGCCCGCAGTGCCGCGCCCGTGGACTGCACCCTCCGGCGACCACGGCGGCCAGTCGGAGGCCGTTCGATGGCCTCGTCGGCTCCTTCCCCTCTTTTTCTTTCTTCCTCCTCTCTCTATTTCTCTCTCTTTCTCTCTTTTTCTTCTTCCGATTTGGGTCTGCTTGCCTTCGTTGGTTCACCTCGATTCAGTATGATATGAAATCGTACCGAACCGTACCGTCGGTCGGCCGATACAGCTGATGGTACCGGCTCAAGAAGCCTTACTTTATTCTCTCTAATCTCTCTCGTGTTGGACTGCAGAGCTCTGGAGGCCTTGGCGGCCCTCCAACGACCTCGATAGACCATCACTGGTCTGTCCATCTCCTTCCTTCCTCTTCTCTCTCTCTTCCTCTCCTTCCTTCTCCCTCGCTCTGTTTTTGCCGGCATTTTGAATTGAGCATCCGAACCGCACTGATTGACTACTGGTACAGTTCAACATGCCTCGAACCAACATCTAGTTCGGATTGGTTCGGCAAACCATGGAAAATCCCCTCACATCTTAATTGACATTCACTACATAAATTAGCATTCTTTTCCCAGCATTGCCATTTGAAGCCTATCAGACACTCACTTTCAGCACTTGCCTCAAATGTTCTACAATGCTATTCCCTATTCCCCCATCATATAGCTAGGAGCAGCAAAGTCCCACCTGAAAGAATAAGAAAGTGGAATGCCAATTTATAGCTCTCCCAATTCAACATGGACAAGGAACAAAAACAAAAGAACGTCCCCCACTTCTATCTCTCAAAAACATACAAATAATTCCAAACAACCACCTTCCAAACAAGTTAACATGTGAGGATGTTCTCTAGCACAAGCCAAGAAAAGACATTCTTTAAGAACCAAGGCTTCAAAACCAGACTCTATCATTACAAAGGAGGCTTCCTACAATGGAAAGAAGAGAACAATACTCAAAAGAGAAGTCATCTTTGGCACCTCATCTCCAAGCTCTTGAGTGATGATAAACAACTAGAACTTAACCCTCTCATATTGGTTAATTTTGTTCCTTTAGAATCAGCCATTCCATTCTGCCTCAAGTTGAAGCACTCTCATATGATCATTAACAAGTGAGAGGTAAGGCCTTAAAAAACACCATCCATACGTTGTCCCCTCAAGAAAGAGCATTTGGACCCCTCAATAGAGAAGGATGGTCAAAAGTCAACCAGTGGACCAGACTGCAGATATTTTTAAGAACAAATCATGCTTCTTTTCCTACTTTGACACGAACAACCAATCCCTCACTGCTCCCCCCAGCAACCCCCCGCGCCCCCCCCCAAAAAAAGGAAAAAAAGCAGCCTCCAGGATCTCAAAACTAGATTCATCATGAAGTTTTCAAAACAAAATCATCCTCTGCATGCTCCCCAATCTCCAGCTTGCAAAGCGAAAGCAGTGCTTCCCCTCTAAATGTCCCCATTTGAACTAAATTGCTTCCCGGAGTCCCCTTTTTTTCCTAACCTCCCAAATCATTTTCACAATAATCACTCTCAAGAAAAAGACCTACCACCCTCCAAAGTCCATTTCTTAACAAGAATGGTTTCATCAATTATATTTAACAAAAAAGGAGGCTCAGCTTGTGCTAAACTCTCCGTTCACAATGTAGACACCAATATTTGCGATATCATTAATACATTTCTTTAATAAGCAGGGTTCTTACATCTATTCTATTTTATTATATGTAACTAAAATAGAGGCTTAGCTCGTGCCAAGCTCTCTATTTGCCATATAGACACCCGTATTAGTAATTGATACAATTCTCTAATTTGGATAATACATAGGGCTCTTATAGCTGATATAAGAGGAAGAAGATACACCAATAATGGTTACTTATTTATAGATATCTGTTATAAATTGATTATTATAATATCTATTCCATTAAAGAAAAATGAGTGTAAATGACAGGTAATATAGTACCTCACTATTATCGATACTCAGTATAATTTATACTTTATTGAATTGATATAAGTACAATTGATACTTGAGAATACAACTAAAATGGATAATTATATTATCTAAACTGATATTAAATATCAATTTAGATATTTGACGGGAGTTTTTGCTTGACCGTCATTAAAAATTCATTGTTTAATGTGCAACAAAAAATCGACTATTAGACCTTCTATTTATGATAATTTGTTATTGTTATATTCCATTTCAAGAACCATTGGAAAAAGGAGGAAAAAACTATACCCTGCACGATGCATGGAGCTGTTATTAGTGACATTAATATTAATGACAAAAGTTTTTTCATGAAGGCTCAACTTGTGAAAAGTTCTCTGTTCGCTATGTAGATATTGGTATTAATAACATTGATATTAATAACGGAAGTTTCTGCTCGGACATCATTAAATTTAATTGCTTAATTAACAATAGAAATTAGCTATTGAAGCATTCTATTTATTATAATTTATTGCATTGCTGTATTGCATTTCAAGAACAATTGGAAAAAAAAAAAGAAAGAAGAAAAACTATATCCCATGCACTATGTGGATTATATGCTAGTCTCCTAATTATCATATATGCCAAATTAAAAAGTGAAGCTAGGGTTTGGTCTATGATATTTTCTTCCAAGTTTGCCAATTTTTTTTTTTTTTAAAGAAACTGGGCAACTATGAACTAAAGCGGAAAATAGCAAACACTGGTTTCACAAAAAAATGTTGTCCTAAGTATAACCCCAGGTAGCCACTCTCCCTCTTCTACTTCCTCTCCCTATGTGCAACCTGCTACTCTTCTCTCTATCCTCTTATTTCTCCTGCTCCTCCTCCCCTTTCATCTTTCTATCACTCTTCTTCAGAATATAAGGCCTGACCTAGCATAAACCTCCTCTAGACACACTCTTCTCATTTCCATATCAAGAACCCATCAATTTCTCTACAAATAAATCTACAATCTGAAAAGTTCATCCAAGAACAGCAGCACCATGATAGCATCTCCATGCGAACTCTTTCAATCTGAACATGTCCTATATTGGAATCATATTTGAAATCAGAACCTTGGTCAAACTCCCATTTGGCAATCTTGAAGAAGACATGCATTCCTAGAAAGTTCTGCCACATCCAAGATTCTAGTTCCAGCTAACTCTGACCATGACTTGACTAAAAATTCTTCTTTATATCTGCCTTTTGGTCTCTTGTCATCTTGTACAGGAAGTCAATTTGAAGCACACAAGAGATTATCAATTTTGGAACTATCAATATGGTTGGTTGGGGATGCTCTTTTTTTTTGGGGGGTGGGTGGTGTTGTGGGGTTCTTTTCCTTTCCTAGTTTGGTGTCAGTTATTCTAGAACATCCCTATTTCCTAGTCAGGCATTTGTGGCTTTGGATTGTTGCCTCTGATGTAGTTCCCTTTTTGTCCTTACACATGTTCTTTGGATAGGGATTTTGACTTGGTCCAATTTCAACACTTGAAATAAGTCAAATGATGTCACATAGGGCCACCTCTGGAATGGATTTGGATCTCATATCCTACAGAATGCCAGGTTGAAGAGCAGAGGAACCAAATAAAAAGAAAGAATAAAAGAAGGGACAGAAGTTAAGAAAAGGTAGAAATAAAGAGAGCAATAACCAACATATGCATATATCGAGAGGCTGTGGAAAGAAGATATGCAGAGGAAGAGGGAAGAATGGACATGAGTGAATGTATATTTTTGGAATAATAAATGTTTCCTTTATTAACCAAAGCTACTAGCTTTACTTGGCATGGGAAGGAAATGTATGAAAGCGATCACAGCTGCATAAGTTTCTTTTTTTTATAAACCAAATCTAATAAAAAATTAATATAGTTGGTAAGTAGTGAAAATGAGCTTCCCCTTTATCTTTAGTTTGAAAGCCACCACATACCCTTAGTAACTATTGCTCCCCCCCCCTCCCCCCCTCCTCCTCCGAAAAAAAGATATCTATGTAAATTATAACTAAATTGTGTTGCTCTTAACTCTCTAATCCTTATTTCTTAATATAATTGGACTCTACTGAATAGCAAATGACAAGGACGGGCCCTAGCAAAGCGGTAAGGTTGCTTCCTTGTGACCAAGTAGGGAATTCACCAACTCATGCTCTCTTAAAGTCACATAAAACTATTCCATGCATTCAGCCATACCCAACATCTCCACAAAATCCACAGCATTCTATTTAAAATCATTAATAGACCCTAACAAAGCCTACCAAAAAAGAAGAGGTTTATCCTTCACAGCATAAAACCTCTGTGGATTTCAAAGTTTAAATTTTCCAGTATGGTCCTTCTATTAAGTCTTTAACATATTCCAGCATGGTCTCAGTAGTTTCGAAGCAAATCAGCTCTCCTATCACACACCAAGTTATAATCTTTATAGGAAACAAACTTCTTTTCCTCGGTACAAGGCAAATTTGA
The DNA here is from genome assembly GCF_000442705.2 of Elaeis guineensis. Taxonomy (NCBI): domain Eukaryota; kingdom Viridiplantae; phylum Streptophyta; class Magnoliopsida; order Arecales; family Arecaceae; genus Elaeis; species Elaeis guineensis. The sequence goes on from NC_026003.2 coordinate 113,529,720, forward strand.
AGCAAAATATGGAACGCTATGGAGATCAATCACAAGAGCAGCATAAAAAATAAAAATCAGCCAACCAATTCACGAGTACCTGCAATGGAGCAACGTTCTCCATGGATGGTGATCCAATAACTCCAGACCTAAGTTTCCATGACAAGAAATGATTAATGCCAAACAAGTATGGATGTCAAACTAACCCCAATCGTTCCACACGGAAACAAAACTACTGATAATAGATGTTAAAAACTAAGTAAAAATCAGGATAGTTCGGAGAAAAGCAAAACGAAAATTGGGGGAAGAGGGTGGGGGGTGAAATCATCCAAAAAATTAGGGTTTCCACTTAGTGCAAGCAAAACCTAATAAATCCGAAGAGACGAACGAACTGAGGAACAAAACTGATAGCTTTCCTCACCTTCTAGCGAGCAAAATCGAATCGGGGAATTGATCGAGTTTCGACGATTTCGACGATGACGGATTGGATTCGGCGGTGGGAAGGAGTTCGTCAGGGGTTTTAGAGACCCAGGGGCGATCTTTTATCAACGACTTCATCCATCATAGAAGCAGCGAGATTACCATAAAGTCCTTGCCTCTTGTGGGGAAACCTGGTCGAGAAACGTTCGGCGGGCGGACCGACCGACCGACCGACGGCTTGCATCCAAAGGGTTTCGCTTGGAGCACGGCAATAAGTCGCTCCGGGTTATGTTAGCAGGATTTGGGCACGTCGAGGCATGAATAAGAATAAAGATGCACCAAGTCGAAGAAAAACTTTTAGATTTACATGTAAGAGAGCAAAAACGATTATTTTACTCTTTGGTCAATACTTTCAAAACCAACGTTATCGATCATATAATAATAAAATATTTATTTGTCCTACCAAGATAATTGAACATTATGTTACATCTTTGGGGCACATCATTCTTTAATGCAAGAAAAATGATATCACTTAAATTATTTACGTAATTAATAGAAGCAAGAAAAATAAAGTGTTGCTCTGTTTTTGCTTTGGTTATACATTATGTTTCTTGTATCTAAATTGGATGGAAGCACGTGCCTTTCTAGATATTTTGAATTATATTGCCATTAGATAGAGTCTACAATCTTAAATTTTATCAATTATCATTGGAATACAATGCTGATGAAATGATCTATAATTTGAGTTGTTTTTGATACGGTTGGTGCATGATGGTTATGATAAAATTTCTCGATATTGAAAATTTTGATTTGGTTATGTACTGATAGAATTGTTAAGTTGTCGGTTTAGTTACCGATTGAAAAAAAAAAAAAATTAATTTGACTTCCATAACTAGTGTGTATATATTTTCAAAAAATTCTGCAGGTAAAAATATGACACGTGTGAATGGTAGACATACATACGAATGCATTTGACCCAGAATTTCAATTTTACAATTGCATAAATATAGAAACATCTTCTCTTTGTATCATAGAAGTTGGGTTTAGGGTGCATATTACCATATTTCAAACATGTGATCTAACTAGTTGGGCGGGAGAAAGATTCCGGATTCCACAAATCGTATCAAGAAATGGACGGTCAGATCCAACCGCAGTTTTTCTCTCAACAACAGACTAGATTCCAGAGAGCGCCAATACATCGTACCACACAATTCCAGATCTCGCACTACAATATAATATCAAAAAATCCAAGGGACAAGGCTACGATCTGTCACACAGCTCATCGATACCCTAATATAAAACCCTCTCCTCTCGCCGCCTTCGCATTCCCCTACTCTCTTCCGCTCCGGCGTCCTCGGAGACCAAATAAAAGGAACCTCTTTCTCCCTCTTCTCCTGTCTAAATCCGTCGCTCTCTTCCCGCGAATCCACCCAAACCCTAGAATTCAGAGACGAGAGGAGAAGAAAAGAGAGAAGATTCGATGGCCGATAGGGGAATCTACGGCGGCGACGAGCTCGATCGCCGGCAGGAGCCCAGCCGGCGACTCTACAACCCCTATCAGGATCTCCAGATCCCCTACCGGACCCTTTACGACCTTCCCACCTCGCCGGAGTTTCTCTTCCAGGAGGAGTCCGTGGCCCAGCGCCGCTCCTGGGGCGAGAACCTCACCTACTACACCGGCATCGGGTACCTGACAGGCGCCGTCGCGGGCGCCTCCCTCGGCCTCCACCGCGCCCTCCGCGCCGCCGAGCCTGGCGACACCCTGAAGATCCGCGTCAACCGCATCCTGAACTCGTCCGGCCAGGACGGACGCCGGATCGGGAACCGCCTCGGCGTGCTCGGCCTCCTGTACGCGGGGATGGAGAGCGGGATGGTCGCCACCAGGAACACCGACGATTGGATCAACAGCGTGTCTGCTGGGCTCGGCACCGGGGCCCTGTTCAAGGCCGCGAATGGGCCGCGCTCGGCGGCCGTCGCCGGTGCCATCGGGGGGCTGATGGTGGGAGCTGCTGTTGCTGGGAAGCAGATGTTGAAGAGATACGTGCCTATCTAGGGTTTGTTTGGAATCCTCCTCGCCCCTGATTTCTCCCTTTTTGTTTCCTGATTCTAGAGGAGAAGATATATGTGTCTCAATTTTGCACTTACATGTAACCATGAAAATGACCGGAAAGGTCGAATATTTGATTGGAATTAGCCGATAAAAACAATTTTATCCATTTAAACTTTGCTATGATAGTATAACGGTTTGTATTTTGGAATTTGAATATTAATTTATGTGGCTCTGTTCTTGTTGTTTATTTCAATCTGCCTCGGGTTCCTGAATTGAATTTTTCTTGTTGTTTTAATTTTTTATCTAATCCTGTATAATATTTGATGACATACGAAAGAATCATGGTTGAATGGAAAGTTTGTCATTTTAGGGTGACAGTGAATAAGTTCATGGTCATAAGTTTCATTAAAAGAATCTTTAAAGTTTAGTTTAAATATCAAGAAAGTTGTTGTGGTTATGGGATATGACAAGAAGTTCGCTTGATCCTTCCTAGCGCATTTATTTAATGAATTTTGCCTAAACATGTTTCTGTGAGTGCATGTGCTGAGTTGTGGGGATGGACGTTGCAGCATAGATAGAAATTCATAGGATTTTTTTTTTCTTTCTGGATATAAGATTGAACGATGGTTGTCTAGTTTTTTTTTTTTTTTTTAATAAAATTTTTAAAGAACTTCATTTCAAGAAATCCTCCTTCTAGCATTGTTATGAAGTGTGTGAAGAATCGTCATGGTGACTTTATGTCAATCTAGAGCTGTTTGTGTTCCATTAGTGGATCCTTCTAGCCCCTTCTAGCGGTGGGAAGAAGTTTGATTGTTTAGTCATACAACATAACTAAGCTAGGCATGCTTAAGGAACAAGGCTTGCTCTAGTTCAGTGCCCTGACAGTCTACAAGGTTTACTGAATCAATATTGGAGCATGGAGATTGCATCGGCTGGCGACTGGTTTGGTATGGCATGAGTGCATACCATGTTGTTCCAAGATATACCAAAAATAAAGAAAGGGAGAGAGAGAGAGAGGAAGGGGGAGGGTCAAGGGAAATCCTAACTATAATATAGTGTGGGGGGGGGGGGGGGGCGGAGGAGGGCCGAGGGAAACCCTAACCCTAGGTCTAGTAGAGCAAGAAAGATTGTGGGAGAGAGGGAAGGAGGAAGGGGGAGGGTTTAGGAAAATCCTAACCCTAATCCTAGCATGAGTTGGGGGGGGGGTGTGCAGAGAGAAGGGGTGGGGTGTTTTGGGGAGAGATTTAATTTATCAAAAAGTCTCGAACAAGGGTACTCTTGAACCATCGTGAATGGCTTGTTTTTGGGGGAGGGGACAATGAGACAGTTTGGAATACCTATTTCTAAATGTAAAAATGCATGAAACTCATGATTGCATAGCATTAATGCCCAATCATCAAAAAGGAAAAGCTGGTTTTGATTTATGGAGTATCTTGAAAGCTTTGATACTGATTTCTTTGTAAGTGGCAATGGTATAAATCTAAGGGATTACTAGGTGGTTGAAATTTGTAGAAGCCTATCTCTCTTATAATGAAGTAGAAGATCTCATTGGCAGGTTTGTGGTAGAAAGCATTTGTGATTAAGCTAATTATTTTTCTCTTTTTCCTTATTTCTTAAGTTCTGATTTTGGGCTTAAGAATGAGCTTTCAGAAAAGTTCATTGATTGGGAGTTACTCGTGACAATCACTTACTATTTCTTGTACAGTTGTCCTCTATAAGTATTTTGATTTTTTGAGTCTTGTAAATTGTAAATTGATTAACTGGGATTGTGTTGGATAGGTAGATAAAATTTGACAACATAACCACCTTGGTTAAAACTTGATATTTCATGAGTATTTATGTGCCCATCTTTATATAGTCCAACCTTTAAAAAATGCAGTTTCTTTTAGAGAAATTGCCGCATCCAATGAGTTGAGTTGTTCTTTGCTTGCTTATGTCTTAGGCAATCATTAGTTTGAAAGAGATGACCTTTGCACAGTCAAGCATAGAATATCTAGGTTTGATATCCTAGAGTTTCTTTCGGAATTGATGGTGATGTTTGGACTGTAATCCAGGGATAACTCTAAGAAATGATAATCTAACAAAGATGCATATTGAACTAGACAAAAAGCATTCTGAATGCTTGTCTTGCTCTTTCATTATTTCAACAGTAGTTTATATTCTATATCAAGTAATTGGTGCAATGCAAATAATTATTTTTAAATATAGAAATCTCTTTTGAGTTTTTGAGGTAGCTTGGTATAGGATATCTTTGATCTGGATTTGCATGTACTTCTTGAAACTTTTTTGTTTACATCCCTAGGTGGGATCGTGTATATCAAATGTAATTAACTGTCAGTTGCTTCTCTTCTAGTATGTCAAAGCTGTAGCATTATTACAAGGATCACTGACCCAGAACTAGACCTCGTGCTGGCTGGCCGGTGGGATGAGTCGGTATGGTCCCCTATTGGGCCTGAACCGACATAAAAATCGAGATGAACCAGGGAGGAAAAGAGAGAAAAAGAGAAAGGGGGGAGGGAAGGAAAGAGAGGCCAATGAAGATGTCGGCGGTGGCCATCGGAGGGCTGTGGAGGCCGTTGGAGGGTCGTCGAGGCCTCCTGGGCTCCAAAGTCCTCCATGAGAGAAAATGAGAAGAGAAATAGAGAGAGGAAAGAGGAGGGAGGGGAAGGCAGCAGGGAGGCCGTCGGAGGGTAGCTGGATGGCCCAAAACAACCCCATGACCGCCGTAGGTTGGATACAAGATCTTTGCCCATGTTTCGTCGGATTTTTTTTAGAAATTTTGATACATAGTGAAGCCGGCAATGGATTTGCCACCTTCATTGTTTCGTCGGAATTTTTAAAAAAAAATCTAATATGCAGTAAAATTGGCAATGGATTTGCCGACTTTATTGTGTATTGGATTTTTTTTAAAAAAATTGATGAAATAGGGGTGAAGTCCCTCTTTCGAACCACAGTGGCCATGGAATTGTTTTGGGCTGTCTAATGGCCAGTCGATGGCCCTCCGATGGCCTCTCCACCGCCTTCCACTCCCTCCTCTCCCCTCCCTTCCCTTCTCTCTATCTCTTCTCGCATCTCACAGAGGATCGTGGAGATCTAGAGGCTTGGCAACCCTCCGATGGCCTTGACGGGCCACCGACATCCTTTCCCTCTCTTTCCTCCCTTCTTCTCTCTCTCTCTCCCTATCTCTTCCACTCTTTTCTTCTCTCTTGCACTATTTTTGCCGGCGTTCCGAATCGAATACCTGAACTGCACCGATTAGCCACCGGTATGATTTGGGGCGGTTTGGCGAATTATGAATTATATTATGTTTTTAGCCTAATGATTCATTCTTGTGCTTTTTAAATATCTTTAGCACCCAAGTAGTGCTCTACATATATATGGGATGATTGTGGTCATTAACATGATTATCAGTTTCATATTTGGAACAAAATATCTCAGATTTGAAACTTCTGTAGATCTTTTGTAGACTGTTGTAAAGGGTAAATTTATATTTGAAGGGAATGCAAAAACAGACTTAGTTTTAGCCATCTAGCATTGCATTTAAGTCACTCCTATATTCCAGTCAATTGATTCCTTTAATAGTTTCTATTACCTGCATTTTTTAGTTTATTTGCTTCATTTACTTTTCACCTGAATTTTACATTGCATGTTTTGAAGGTTTCTACTTTCATCCACTAATTGAGGACATGAATATTGACCAGGAGCAAATATCGATTATTCTTTGTATGTTGGCTAATAATTTTATGTGTCCAATGAGGATTTGCAATTGTGACTATCTAATTGTTGCTGTCATTCCATTGCAATGATTCTCGTGCTATGTCATTCCAGTGCTATGTCAATATGAAACTTGAGTCTGTGCATCTTAGAGGTGATGAGTTTATCAGCATCATTCTTTGGATCTTGTATCAATCATGGCTAGATAGTAATTGTCCGAGTTTATGAGGATAATGAGTCATTCTATATACTTGAGATTGTGACATTTCTGCAAATTATTTTTGTGTAAAGAGTGTAATATAGGCTTGATTATAAATTTGACTAGCTCTTTTGCCTTTTTCTTTTCCTATGAATGTAGAAAATCTGGTAACTTCGGGAGGTTCCCATTATGATATTCTGTAACTTCCTTGTGAACCAGGTGACGAATATATGAAGGGCTAGAAAGATAATGAAATTTAGGTGAATCTTGGGTTATATTTTAGTACATATCTGTTAGGTTAGGTATGAATTGCTATTAGTCATGAAAATTTGCTTGATAATAGTGAAGTTGATGTTCCGTTGGAATCCCTGCATAGCTACTTAGATTTATGCCAAAAGTATTAATGCCAAAGGGAAAAAGAAGGCAGAAGTTGGATATTTGATTTGTCTTCCTCATTTCTCGTGGATCACAGTACTCGTGTCATGCCTTAAAATTTTATTTTCTTTCCTGCATTCTTGACCTCTCATTTTATCATTTAGAACTGATTAATGTGAATGCTTATCTAAAGCTATGACTCTGTTGTGAATTATTATCATGAAGTATGCTTCATTGCTTCTTGTCTGTAATGTTTCCCTGTATCTAGTTTACTGGTCTCTTTACAAGCTTGATGATTTTATATGAGTAATGGTTCGAATTGTCAGTTCACCTTTTGGAAACTTGTTTGTCTTTTTGTAATCTAAGGATAACATCAGCTATAACCTTGATATACTTCTTTCTGATGGCCTTCCTCTGAAAATAAAGTATTAGGTTAAGGGGGTAATGGAAGGTTTGTCCTCTCAAATCCATCAAGCAAAGGGGGTAGATGTAACTTTATCATATGATAAAGCAGAACCCAAACTGTGTGGTCAAGGCTTGATGGTAATTGACAAACCATAGATCAGGCCCTCAATACTTCGTTGTAGGAATGGAAGGAGAAATCCTGAAGGTTAAGAAAAAGAAAAGGTTCTATGCAGCCAAGCTCAGATGGTTAGGGACAGCAGAAAATCTGTTTGAATGGATATTGTGTCGGTTTTCCAGAAATGGAAATGGGTGTGGAAGATCGTCAATCATAGGGAGATTCACTTTGTTAACTTGAGTGTTGACTTGACGTGATTCCTTTGGTGTATATACTTGAGGAGGTGAAGCACTTGGATTAAAAATACAGTAACTTTCCATATGATTATGACAAAATATTTTGAGTGGCAAATGATGATTGGAAGCCAATGGCTTTCAGTCTTGCAGTAGTAATGAGCTGCTAGGGAAAAGAAAATGTAAATATGGTTACCCCTATTAGATGTTTGCAGGTGACCTTAAAATGAAGAATGGAAGGAGTCGGCTCTGGAACGTATCACAAATGTTCAATGTTAGCGACAAATTTTTTTTTTTAATGGGTGCTGCTTGTGCTACAAGCTTGATATTTATTCTGGAAATTGTCCAAGTGATCACGATATCTTGAGTTTCTTCGCAAGGTTTTTGAACTCGGGACTTGCTTCTTTTTTTTTTTTTTTTTTTTCCTAAAAAAAATTAGGACTGAATGAATATCTGACTTTAGATATAAAGAAAAGTGAGATTGGTAATCTAAGTTCCTTAAGAATAGCATCAACCATCTTGCGAATCTGGTTTGAGCTTGTTTTGTCATCATGTTGGAATTCGATTTACCAAGTGTAAAGCGTCTCTAAGATTATGCCAATCATGAGTTTTCACGAGTGTCTTGGCACTATCTTTTTGTCCGCCCCTCTCTTCAAATTAAAATTAAAAAAATACATTCTATCGCATAACAAGAAAATTTGACTTATTCCATCAGCTTTTTATCCTTTTTATGCCGCTGAACTGTTAGTGCAAGCAGATGTGCCAGGTGTGTGCCACTCAATATAGGAGGCAAAATGTCCGTGTGAGGATGTTTTCCATTAAAAACGCTCTTTGCCATGATTTTAGCCTAATCCCTGTGTCTTAAGGTCAGGCTCCTGATGATTAAGGAAATCAGTTGTCATCAAGATCGGCAAATTCACCTTCCCCTTTTTGTTTGAAGGGTTTATTATATCGGGCATGTGAATGTGCCTCTCAGCTTGAACAGGATGATGTGCTTATCTTATCGACTACATTTCTGCAGATGAGAGAGTTTTATTTCGTGTTTGATCACATGAAATTCATAGCTTAAGGTATATCAAAGTTTGTTTTTACCTCCCATTCTTTTGTGTCATCAGTAGATGAATAATATCAGCCAAAGAAATGAATACTAGGGTTGGAAGCTGGTTGCTTGCATAATTTGTTTAGAATTATAATTATGGGTATGTAGTACCTTTTTCTGACTGCTGACTCGTGAAATGTCTGGAATACCAGGGACTTGTTATTGTTTGCTAATGCTGATCCTGGTGTTACAGTTCTTATTATGGCTGTCATCATTTGGAAATCCTCTGCTCAACTAACATTTTTGACCTGCTAGTAGGCTCCATGTTGTATGCAGGTGGAGCCGTTATTATGAAGTGGAATGTGGCATGATTTTGTTGCCTTTTATATATTTTGTGGATATAGATGATGATCCTAAGATGCTCGACTCGAACTGTCAAACATGCAATGAAGGAATTCAACATGGATTTCCGATTACACAGGCCGAGCAATCTTGAACTGCTTTCACCTTACAACATGGACTTAAAGGGAGGCCATAAACCGCAGACTTGCCCATAAGACAAAACGTAATTAATCAAATTCAACAGATGTCCTAATTACATGACAAAAATGCACTTCTCATTATAGAGAATGATTTTTTTGTAAACAATAATGAAGATTTACAAAAGAAATACTACATATTAATGCTGTTAGAAACCAATGTCTCTGTATGTGTGCAAAAAGATTGAAGACTGAAGCGTGGAAAAAAATCATATATTAATCAGATCGGAAAAATTGTAACAAAACGGCAAGAAAGGATTATCAGATGCAAAACCTATCAGGCAGCAAGCTAAACATGAGGATGACACCTCATTAAAAGAGAATCTAAGGCTAAAGGAGAGTCCTCCAAATGGAATGGTTTGCTGGTTCTGAGCTATATACATGAGGTAAATGTTCTTCTAAGCCCCATTAACTCCTTTGAAATAGCATAGGTTCCATCATACAATTGCATTGCATATAAGTTAACAGTCATAATACAACCTCAGATGGTTGGGACAAGGGTCTGGTGGTTATGGTTATGGTGCACAATTTATAATCATAAGCCTAGTTAGATGGTTGTCCTAATTGTAAAGGTATTTAGATATTCTTAAGCTTTCCATCTGAAGTTTCCCTCAGTGTTATTATAATCAACAAAAATATTGCAAAATTTAATAATTGTTGGTAAAACTTGTGAAAAACACATGGTAAGCATGATATATTCAACTTTTTCCCTGAAGGCTTACATCTTCCTCTTAATTCCCTTGTTTCCTGCATATTCATCTGTGCTTCATCTTTTCAATTTTTCTTTTCCTCCAATTTTCTTAAGTATATTTGAGTACGGTATATTTTTTTAATCATGCCAAATGAATTTCAGATCTTGAATTTTGGAATAAAATTCCAGCAGGACAGATTCGTCGAACTAATATGAGGGTTGGGTGAAAATTTTAAAACTTGGCTGTCAATTTTCGCAACAATTTAGAAGGAAGGAACATCTAACTCTAAATGGGGAGAAGAAAACAAAGGAGCTAAGCACATGGAAGCAAAACACGGAATCCAGCAGTAAACTAATAGCCAAATTTAGAGAACCAATCAGATGGATACATCACGCTAGAAAGACTTGCTCGAGTTTCTCATCTTACTTCAGTAAAAATTCAATTTTAGTTGAGTAGGACACTGACTTACTGCTCAATATCTAAGATTCACACTGACAAAGATGACTAAAACCTATCTTTTCTTAGGTAAACTACAGCAGAGTTAAAGAAAAGAGGGAACATTACAAAAAAAAAAAAAAAAGAAAAGAAAAGAAAAGAAAAGAGGGGAAAGCTGAAGGCAATCATCATGACCTTAAAATGTGCTGCAACAAGCCCAGACTCAAAAGGCTGAAAAGAGTAGGGATGAGGCCATTCCTCCCAATACACAGCCCAGCATCAAAATTTTGTACTCTGGAGAATGCTTGGTGATACAGCTAAAGAATATAAGCTATGCATACATTTATCACAACAATCTTGTTCAAATAATTCAGTCTCAGGCAGTTAGATTACAGAAGAAAGAAACACAAAGCATCATAGGATAAATTTATAGTGGAGATTCTCACTGTTTGTCAGCCAGAGATCGGACGATCAACAGCATCGACAATCCAAATCCCCATAATGGCTGTAGAGCGGTAGACGCAAGGACCCTGCAACCAACACCAGCTGGCGCCAAGAAAACAAAATCACTATCAGACCCAATCCTCTTCCAACACAGAAAGAAAGAAAGAAGGAATGGGAGAAATCATCCCCATGCTAATGTGGAGATTCAAATCTCGACACACAAAAATGGCAATCTGGATAACATAAAATTATTTCAATGAAGTTCTTTCGCACATCCAAAGCCAAAGGCTACTCAAGGCAAACAGACGGACCAGTATTAATTAACTAGATCGATCAACCGGCATTGCCAAGAAAACGTCAGATTAGTATCTATTAACTCCAGAAATCGAAACTTTTGAAAACCCTAGAAGCCAATCCAACAGAGCCAGTAGATCTACTGCTCTTAAGGGGAGGGAGGAAGAAGTGGCGAGGGAGTGGACGACGAGGTACTTGTTCTTGAAGGAGTTGAAGGCGGAGGAGGTGGCGATGCGATCTTTGTTGGTCTTGCTCGAGTCCAGCACCGCCACCGACAAATTCCTTGGACGTCAGGTGGTAGAACACCTCCATTCTTTTCTCACTTTTTCCCTCCCCTCCTCCCACGGCGACCACCGTTCTCCGTTTGCCCCTTGATTCAGAGACAGAGAGAGACAGAGGGGGGTTTGTTGAGATTATTTGAATGTGGCTTTTGGTTCTCTCTTCTAACATTTTTTTCCCGGGAGCCCAAAACCCTGTTAGTTGGGCATATTCCAATTTTCTAACCACGCATCAAGCCATGCCATTATGGGTTTGTCAAAATGTGTTATTTAACCTTGTTTTTCCTAAGATAAACAAATTTGTTGACTATAAAATTGGATGATCTTAGGTTTGTTGAATATATTATAACACTATACCCAATGACTATGTTTTAAGTGGGGTTCTTTGATGCATTCATCTTGTTGAGCATGATCACAATCCACCAGCGTGCTTTGCTTAATCAGGGTAGTGGCACGGGCCGAATCCCTTTTATATTTAAATCAAATCAAAGTTTTACATTAAAATGAGTTATTTTTCTGAGACTTGGGTCTGATCGGGTTTAGATTTTACTATTGTTATCTAAGATTTTTCTGGTGAAGCTAAATTAAAAAAGATATCATAAATAACATGCATGAATTGCATTGAGGAATGTTGTATATCGAATAGATCAGGACTTCATACTCATGGATCCACTAATCTAATAGCTTAAGTTATTAAATTATATTTTAACATATTGATTGCTTGATTATTTTCTTAATATATTATATGGAAAAAATATAGATTGTTCTCAATAATTATTTGGGTCAATTTTGGTTGGTTTTGTTGTTCACCTATCTATATATAATTTAGATATAAAATTAAGCATATCTTTTGTGAATAATGGGCAAGAGGGAAATTTACCAAAATTGAGATGAATTAGGGATTGAACCTAAATTAGTCATCTTTTTGAATCCAAATCTAATTAACTGACTTTGGTTTATATTGGATAGATTTAATATTTATAATTAGTTTTTAGTGAAGTGGATTAATGCGATACATTTTCAGCAAAATTAAAACCAGCTAGCATTATTAACCCTATGAAGATTGGTGACTGTCAGTTTTTTTAGGTCCAACCACCATCAGTCCTATTGGAGGTTAGGTGGCCTTTCAGAGTGTATCCCATTGGTAGCTTCTCATGGAAATTGACCTTGTGCCCGTGTTCAAAATTGACCTTGGACCTACACTATTAGGGCGATCACTAATACACTTGGCCCTCTGAATATCCCTATTGGATTCCTTTTTATGCCTTTTCTGTTTAGTTCTGAAGCTCCATATCTTATAGACCAACAATTTGTTCCTCTTTATGTATTTTATGATCAACAGCCATCCCATGAGTGCTATCTATCGCCCCCCTTGGGCCATGGACAACTAGGTTTTATTCTTGGGCTCCCTGCCTGCCCATTTGTAAGCGCAACTAGTCCCGTTTTCCATTTCTTTCAATCCCCACCCGCCGCACCCGCTTCCCCCTCCTCCCCACCAGCGCTAGACACGAGCATTTGGATATATGCTTTGTCTTCCATCTTAGAGGTAGATCAGAACACCCAATCTCCAGCTGAAATACAGCTGGACATAGGGGTCAAATGACCATCTGATGGCTATGATGCTAATAGTCTTCATTCACCCTTCATTTTTTTTTTGGGTACATCTTATAAGTTATTAATAAAATATTAAATCACATGAGTACAATGTCTTCTGGTTTTTTTATCTGTTGCATAAAATAGTCATTGGTTGGCTAAAGGCCGATGAGTTGCACCTGATTGCTTGACGGCAGAAAATTTATAAAGATAAATTTGCTTGTCGAAAATTATCCGACAAGGAATCCTCCGATACTTAAGTAAGATAAAGAAAAAGAACAATTGAAAAGGCCAAAATGAGAGAGCCCAAAAATTTTGCGATCAGAAAACTTATCCAATTTTTTTGCTTAACACTTTATATAAGATGGAGAGTATAGTTACTGTATAACCTCTATCGCTTAGAATTTGGAACATGGGAGTTATTGCATTTACTAGATGATTATCTCATTAATTATCGTTAAAACTGAGTAATAGGTCATTAATGGATGATTATTGCGTAAGACCCCATAATTATGGGTAGTTAGTACCTACACCAGATAACCATCATTTGATCCCTAAATTTACGGGATTAAGATAGTCGGTGAAGCATCGAGGAAGTTGTCGGTCAAATGCCGATTGTATATCGAATTTAGTTGGTCAGATACCGATTCGGATTTCTTCCGTCAGTTTAAGTTGGCTCAATTCATAATGTCGCACATTTAATTGGTGGGGAGACGAAGATAAATGTTAGTCGGCCAGGCGTTGAGGGCCTACCCCAATAATCGTTAATCTTGTATTTTACTCTACCAACTATCCTGATAGCTATATCAAAGCCAAGATATTTGGATAATTTGATCATCTTATAAATTCTATAATTTTCCATCTTAATTGAAAGGTGTCCCGCTCATGTGTCAACCCATTTTCTTAGGCTAATGCGGAACTAAGGGATTGGCGCAATTTATGAGGAAATTACTATGAATCACATGAGATCGACCGAAGAATAACGTGTTGCATCTATTTTAAATCGGCACATGAAATTAAGCGGGATATGTGAGACGTTCGATAATATTTTTCCAACTGAAATGAGATAATATTACATTTCACTCTGCGTTATACATTAATGCAGATAGTCCAAGTATTAGCCTTCCAAATTCTTGCCGGTGAAAGAGTGTGTTTTGGCTGCAAGCATGTTTTGTTGGAACATGGTCTGTATCCCTGACTTTTCAACTATATTAATAAGCAACACTTATTTATTAAAAAAGAAAAAAAAAGTATGTGTTTTGGTAGAGTGTGAGATTTGGCGTGAGAATAATAAGACAAAGAAAAAAAAAAAAAAAAAAGTGAACTTAGAGATTTTTCTTTTTGGTAAATAAGTGAACTTGAGGGCCGTCAGCAGCCGAATTTTTTTAAAAATAATATTATTTAAATAAAAAATTCTAAAAATATTCTCATTTAAAAAGTATTTTTGAAAATACGATAGATGAGCCGACGGCAGCAAAAATCATGGGTTCAACCTATAAATTTGAGGCCCACGTGGCCAATTCATGGGTTGAGCCCACGAATATTTGGCCCAGCTGGCGAAAAAACTAAAATCATAGGTCGAACCTATGATTTCTTTTAAACTAATTTTTTAAAAAAAAATTAGGCCGAATTCATGGGTTGAACCCACGAATTCAGTCCGTAGCCACGCGGCCCACATGCAGAAGATCCACGTGGTTAATTTTTTTTTTAATTTCTGAAATCGTGACCGGAGGTCACGATTCTGACCGACAGCCTTAACCTACCTCCGACTAAGTTTTTTTTGTTTTTTTTTTCTGCTTCCCTCCCCTCCGACAGTCCTCCCCGATGGACCCTCCTCCGCGGTGCTCTCCTCCCCTCTCCGCCGACCCCTCCACGCCCCCTAGCCCCCTTGGCCACCCCGGCCTCCACGCCGGTCACCCCCCTTCAAGCCCCCTCGGGCCGCCACCCTCCTCCACGGCTCTCCCCCGCCCTCCTCCCCGATCCCGGCCACCGCCCTCCTCACCGGTTCTCCCCGCCGGCACCCCCTCCACCGCTCCCCTCCTTCCCCTCCGACTGCATCAACGAAAGGTATATATTTTTTTAATTATTTTAATTTCTGTAAATAATTATTAATGTTATGATTTTTATAATTTTAGGATTTTGTGAAATTAAATGATATTGTTATTTTCTAAAATTTTGTAAGTTTAAAAATAAAATTAATAAGTATTAAATGTTTTAGTTAGAAAATTAATTTAGTTAAATTATATAATATTTTTAGTTGGTATAAGTGAAAAAATGAAATTAATAATTATAAAATTTTGTTAAGTATGTTTAAATTTATAATATTATAATTTTTTGAATTATTATTAGTGAAGAAATAAAATTAATTTTAATAATTTTAATAATTTTATAATTATTGAAAGTAAAAAAAATTAATAATTATTAAATTTTTTAAGTATCTAAAATTTATAATATCATAAATTTTTAAGTTGTTATAAGTGAAAAAAATAAAATTAATAATTATAAATTAATTTAAAAATATAAAATTTTAAAATATTATAACTATCTGAATTGTTAGTGAAGAATTAGAAAATAAATATAAAATTTTTGTAAGAATGTAAAATTTTATAATGTTATAAATATTTGAATTGTCATTAGTGAAAAAATAAAATTATTAATTATAAATAATTTAAAATTATATAAATTTTGGTAAGTGAAGAAAATAAAATTGATAATGAAATATTTTAAAAGAATGTAGAATTCTATAGGTGAAAAAAATATCGATATAATTTAAGTTAATTTTTATTAAAAATTTTATTTTAATTGTTAATTTTGATCAATGTGGTTTGTTTTACATAGAGCATGCTAAAATTGTTGTATTTATTATGTCTGTAGTGATGGAAGAAAATATTACGGTCTTATGTTACATAAATGGTTCTACAATTTATGGACCGAATGGGATTGAATACGTTGGTCATCCTAAAAGGGCAGTTAGAATTAAATCTGGAATTAGATTTGAGAAGTTGAAGAATAAATTATGCAGACTCTTTCATATAGACAAAAGCAAAAATAGACTCACAATAATATATATAGATATCCACAGGTTGTACAGCCGACATTGTTAAAATATCAACCTGTTTCGATTACTGAAGATGATGATATTGAAGTAATTTTTTCAATGATTAGTTCTCACCTATGTTTATCGGGTGCAGAGTTGTATCTAGAAGTGCAACCTATTGAAACTGAAGAGAATGATTATGAAGTAACCGATAGAGATATAAGAACAACTTAGGACATTCAACAGATCGGTCTATCTCCAACAGCTCAGGGCATTGAGCATGTACCAGAGACTCAAAGTTTCAGACATGCAGAGGATCAATTTTCTCTAATTGATCCTGATGCGGTTGGTGTCACTATTAGAGAATCATCAGTTTATACATCTGTCAATGATATGGTACATATAGATAATCGATTATTTGAGGAAGATGACATACGGAATGGAGATGAGATGGACTTCCATCCTCAGGAGATGGTACTTCTGCTCCTGTAGATTGCGGACCTATGGAAGAACATCCAAGTTTAGGGGTATTTGAAGCTCCGTTTGCAATATTTAGATCAATTGATTGGACAGCAGCTAATGTATCATTGTCTTCTGGTTTGGAGGCATGGTGCACCAGCTAGGAAAAAGGTGCCGAGTTGTTAAAAGGACTTCATTTTGCAGATAAAATAGAACTACAAACTGCAGTAAAACAGTATCATATTGAGAGGCATTATGAATTTAGAGTTGTCGAGTCGGAGCCAAAGCTTTGGGTGGTAAAATACAAAAATAGAGAGTCAGGATGTAATTGGATGCTCCGAGCTATTAAACGAAACGATTACTTTGAAATCACAAGGTATATCGGTTTACATACATGTATTTTAGCTATGCTTTCTCAGGATCATTCTGGTCTTGATTCGAATTTTATTACCAATGAAATTCGGGATGTTGTAAAAGAAATACCCATAATTTCTATTGTCGGTATCGGTGCAATTATCAAAAATAGGTTCAACTATATGGCCAATTATAGAAAGTTGTGGGAGGCAAAGCAAAAAAGCAATGGCATTGATATATAGAGATTGGGATAAATCTTATGATCTATTGCCAAAATGGTTGCGTGCTGTATAGAAATTTAATCCCGGCTCTTGGGTGAAGTTCATCAGCACTTCTACCGATTATCCTTCATTGGCTGCATTTGATCATGCTTTTTGGATATTTGCACCATCAATTAAAGGTTTCAAACACTGTAGATCGGTTATCAGTATCGATGTTACATTTATGTATGAAAAATATCGAGAGAAGCTGATGATTGCAACAGCTGTTGATGGAAACAATCAAATTTTTTCACTTGCCTTTGTTATAGTGGACGAGGAGTCTACTGATACATGGGGCTGGTTCTTGGCTTGTTTTAGATGTTGTATTGGACCACGTCGTGGTATATATCTTATTTCAGATCGACATTCAGGTATATTATCAGCTTTACAGAACGAATATCTTGGCTGGCACCCTCCAGATGCACATCATGTTTATTATTTGCATCACATAGCGAGTAACTTCAATACTCGATTTTGGGACTCCAGACTCAGAGATTTAGTGAAAATAATCGAAATGCAGACACAACTTAAAAAATTCAATAAATTTTTGGCTAAGATTGAAAAAGTGAATTCGGAAGCTATTCAATGGTTGAATGAAATTCCAGTGGAGAAATGGTCTCGTGCACATAATGGTGGTCGAAGATTTGGAATGATGATCACTAATTTATTTGAATATTTTAATGGTGTATTAAAAGATGTACACTTCCTATCAGTAACTTCATTGGTCCAATTGACGTTTTTTCGACTGGTATCATATTTTGAAGGTCGACGTGCACAGGCAGATGAAGCATTAGGTAGAGGTGAAAGATTTGTTCTATTTGCTATAACTTGTGTGATTGCCAATCAATCTAAAGCAACATCTCATAATGTCACAAAGTTCAATAGAGCAAGTGGAGTATTTCAAATCCAAACAGCATTCCGTGGGCTGTATAACAATAAAGGCAACAATACTCAGGTGATGGTAGATTGCTGTAGAATCTATATGTTTAAGTTATTACTTACTATGAATAAAAACTATATGTTTGATCTATTGAACTACTATGCTTGCAGATAGTATGATTACCTGAGCATTTATGTACGTGTCAGAAATAGCAGTGTTATCATTTACCGTGTTCTCATGTGATGGCTGCCTGTGCACATGTGTCAATTGATTTTTGGCAATATGTTAATCAATGTAACACACTAAAGGAATATCATCGTAGTTACAGCCATAAATTTCAACCAATTCCGCATGCAGATTATTGGGCGCAACAAACAACTGACATCACCATTATACCATAGAAAGAACGATTGCGACAAAAGAGAAGATCACGACCTTCTAGATTAAGGAATGAAATGGATTGGACGAAAATCAAAAACAGAATTAGGTGCCGAAATTATGGTAAAGTTGGACATAGTAGACGGACATGTCCGACAAATAGACAATGATCTTTTGTATTCAAAATTATATTATTATCAGAAAAAATCTTATGTTATTATCTATTGTAATATGGTAGTAATTTTGTTCCGACTTATATCAAATATGTGTTTGATTTAGTAACAAAATTTTTTTTTTACAAATATGTTCTATAGCCTCATGCACATGGAGCCAGGACCGGTAGATCAGACGGTCTTATATGCTCAGGCATCTCATCGATCTTCTACTATTTGGGATGGACAGGTATGTATTTATATTAAATATATTTTAAAATTTAAAGATCTGAAGTAACTTTTTTTTCACTTTTGCAGGAGTATTCATTTCTTCGATGTCGATGGCGAGAGCTAGCTTTTTCTCGGTCGACCCCACTAGATATACGGATAGTTCCACTGTTGCAGCAGGTGGGTTTTTACGGACTTAGTCGGGTAGGCTTCATCTCACTGGATTGGCATTTGATCACCGCATTCGTAGAGCGGTGGCATCCAGAGACACGTACATTTTATCTGCCACCTGATGAGTGCACTATCACACTGGAGGACGTCAACATTCAGTTGGGTTTACCAGTTGACGGTCTTCCAGTGATAGGTAGCACACGTCAGGATTGGTGTCAGGTATGCTTTGATTTGTTAGGTGTTGTCCCAACCGATGATAAACTAAAGAGTTGCCGATTGAATCTTGCGTGGTTGGGACAGTAGTTTTCTGAGCTACCATTGGATGCAGATGTTATAGCCATACAACGTTATGCTAGAGTTTAGGGTTTAGAAATTTTAAAATAATTTTTTAAAATTATCAGATGATCGAAAATTATTCAGTTTAGGGTTTAGTGTTTAGGATTTCAGATTTAGGATTTAGGATTTAGGGTTTAGGGTTTCGGATTTAGGATTTAGGGTCGACCAAAATTCTCAGGTGGTTGATCGATTCGGCACGACTTGCCTGCCACATCGTCGATCGACTATGGTTCTGAACTCGATCGATGAGCTCGGATTGCGACACCGACAAATTTTTTGATTTTTTAATAATTACTCATTGTACACTAACTATTAGATTAACCACTTTGCTGCCAAAATCATATCTTAAATTGTACATAATTTTAGTCAGATTATAATACATCTAAAATTACAGCAACAAAAGAAAGGTACATATGCATACATCAAACTAAAGTATATTTCTCTAAGCATAAATGACGAAGATGGCAGATCTTCGAGTGAAGCCACACATACTACTCTAATTGCTGAAGCTTAATCATCCAGAGTAGGATCTTCTTGTGGTGGAGGAAATTGACGATAAAAATATTGTATGAACTGATCAAATCGGCTAAAACCCTCATCCAATCGGACACCCATCTGTGTGAATCCTTCATTTAGTCGAGAATCCATATGTGCAAATCGCTCGCTAACAGATATCTCCAATGCGTCTATGCGATCAGATAATGCATGCTTATCGAATGACTGCTGATCAGACCATGTAGCATGTGTGGGCTGCTCTCTGTTGGTAGGCTGACCACCTTCGTCACCGTTATATTCTTCTTCATCTATTTTAGACGTACGCATCCATACACCATCGTGAAATGTATACCCCATATGCCTCAGAGATGCATGATTGTAAATATCACTACGTTTAACCTTGACAACTTAATCATCGGCCATGATGTGGACATCAAATGCTTTGAATATAGTAGTCAGAACAGCTCCATATGGCAAGATGGTTTTTAAACTTTGAAAACATTCATTCATATAGAACACAATTAAATAGGGCAAATTAACTCTATCACATGAAAGAATCATCCTAAGGAGATAAACATCTAAATATGATATATGTTCTCTATGACTTCCTCTGGACAGAAAATTAAATGTGAAAATATGATGGATTAACCTAGTTTCAAGTGATAATAGATTTGCATCAGGTTTAGCGGTCGCACTTATATGATCGTCAAAAACAGTTCTAATACAGGAAGTATAGTCTAATACTGGATGATTCCAAACAATACTATTATTGAAAAATCTATCACCATCCGATGGAATATCTAAAATTTGATCTAAAATTTCACAGTCAAATTCGATTAGTTGTCATTTAACATACGATGAAATAGAACAAGACTTACTATTAAAACTAAAATTACTATAAAAATAGTGAACCGGAGTAGGATACATTGGTTTGTTGAGTGTAATAATAGATAGCTAACGCATCCTTTCAAATAAAAATTTAATACGAAAATCACAAAACTATTTAAATCGACTATCCTATCTCCTACAACTTTTCTTTCAAAAAAATTTGATTGAAATTTTTCACTATACTCATTATCTAGAAACAAGGACTTTTCATACCTACGAGATGGTTGCTTCCCTTTCTCTATTCGAGCTCTCTTTTTTTTCGATAAAACTTCATTTTTTTGGAAGCCATAATCGATTTTAAGAAAAGATGAGTAACAAATAAGAAGGTTGAAGAGTGTGCACTTGAAGGGAGGGTAGGATGTGAATGAGTAAGAAGGAAGTGTGTACTTGAAGGGAGGGTAGGGTGTGGATTTAAAGACAACAAATTTATGGGTTAAACTCATGTTTTTTATTTAATTTTCAATAAATTTGTGGGTTCAACTCATGAATTTGGTGCAACGGTCGGAATTTAAAGCAAATTCGTGGGTTGAACCCATGAATTCTATTCAAATCCAACAGCTATATTGAATTCGTGGGTTCAACCCATGAATTTGCTTGAAATTTCAAAAAAAAAAAAATGGTCGGAAAAAATTGTGGGTTGAACCCACGAATGTCGTGCGACCGGCTCAAAATCATAGGTTTAACCCACGAAATATCAATTCGTGAGTTCGACCCACGAATTAGCTTCGAATTCGTGGGTTGGCCCACAAATTTGTGTGGAATTTAAAAAAAAAAAAATTAAATAAAATCATGGGTTCAACCCATGAAATTATTTTTTAGCCACGTGGATTGAATATTCGTGGGCTCAACCCACAAATTGTCCATATGGATCTCAAGTTCGTAGGTTGAACTCATAATTTTTGCTGATATAATCCATCCATGATATTTTTAGAAATAATTTTTAAATGAAGATAGTTTGGATATTTTTTATTCAAAAAATATTATTTAAAAAAAAATCCGCAGCAGCGAGCATGTCAAGTGCACAAGAAGCCTCATAGTGCATCGACAAATTAAGATACGGTCAAATCGGAGCTGCCACCGCGCCGTTTCTTCTGCGAAACAAGACCGAGACCATTCGCTAATCGCTGATGTCAGTATCATGACTGGATCTTTCTTGCTTTCGTTTTATACTTAATGGGTCAGAGTAGGTTTAGGAGATTTTGAGTGCCCACTTAAATGACGCCAGCAAGAGATCCAATAAAAGGACGTACTCGTCCTTACAAAATTCTCTATAGCTCTTTTATAAAACACACACCATACTATCCAAACATATTCAAAGAAACAAACACAAGAAGTGCATTAGTATAGGAGTTGGAGTGTATATATATCACGGATTTAAGGAGTTAGATGAGGTGACGGATGTTAACGGAAAAAATATCAACGATAATATTATACCAAATTTATAATAAATTAATAAAAATTTTTATATTCTATCGATTATTATGTATTACATTGATTTCTACGAAATAATATTTTATATTATTTTTATATATTTTATATATTTTTAATTTTTAATTAATTTATTATAATAATAATATGATATCATCATTGCAATGAATATTTTTTCCACGTGTCTGGGGCGGGTCCAGTCTGACCGGGGGATTACAGTTTCCGTCCGAACGAGGTCAACTTCGTGCAACGTGCCGGGGATTTCCCGTGGCCATGCCGTTACGTCCTTCCGGGTAACTTGCCTTACCCAGGCGGTCGGACATGCTCCATTTGGTGACCGTGGGTCAGACTTGAAAAGGTCCTGACGCAGCTGGCAGCTCGGAGAAGATTAAAGCGGAGACCACGCGGCCTTTCCGAGTTTCTTCCCGTAGGGTTTGTAATAAACGCCTTGTTTTGCTTGGCTGAGCTGTCATCTCATTTCCTGTCAGCTACGGAACGGTGTTTTCTGAAACGGTAAACTTTGACAAGCACAGCCCGTTCTAGAACTTAGAAAAAAGACTCACATTTTTTATGATACTGCAGGACAGGGATGTAACTCATGTGTGAAGCCACGTCCCCTTCGATATATAGGTAAATTAAAATATTTAAAAATATTATAAAATATATATAATATTAATATTATAAAAAAAATTAATTATTTTTTTCACATGAAAAATATAATTTGAATTCAAAACTATAATATTTTAAAATATTAGTAGAGATTCTAGATTGGTATAGATAAAGTGAACCATTTGAGCTAGACTATTTCAATTTTGATGGTCCTACTAGATATATATGAGCAGAGTTGTAAGTCATTCGAGCTTCATTTGTGATTCGAATTCAATTTGAACGAACAGCTAACCAACTTGAGCTTCTATTCATTTTTGCATATATAAATTGTTTAATCTCTGTTTGTCTATGATTTTAGGTTCAAAAAATATTTATTAAGGATATTATGAAATGGGGCATTATATTTTTATGAGTTGATCAGTTAATTTTTTGCACCCAAAAATCGACAGTTATTTTATAAACTATTGGAGGAAGCTTGCATCTCCACCGTTATGTGCTTTTTTTTTTTTCTTTTCTTTTTTTTTTTTGGTATATGTGTATTTTTTTCTCCTTTCCCTCCGTCTTAATAAGGTGCTTGCATGTGATGATCAAGTTTACCATATTCGGTGAGCCAAGGTTGTTTCTGGATGGACACCCATCATTCCTGTACCGGGTCCTGCTCACGGATCAACTGCCAAAATGATGGCCTGCTCACCTTTTGAAGGAACTGTTTTCGGGTGTTCCACGCCATTCTCCTCGATGGTCCCCAGGCTTTGATGGAGTTGTCTTGGTCCATGGGAGCAACCAACGAATGGACATTGAAGAATGGACGTCTCATGAATCCAAACTAAAACCTTCGTATCCTCCCAGTTGGCACAGCTCTTCCGGGTTAGGTATTGGTTAATGCCTTTGGTCGTGTTTTTTCAGTTAATTTTTGGTTCAATATCGCTCAGGTCTTTAATTTTAGTTTAGATTTTATGGCTGTGGTTGCAACATCTTGTCACATTTGAATCGACCTGCTTGGAGACTAGCATATCTAAACCATGGGTTGAGTCCAGATTGTAACCGGCATATTTGGATGATAGAAAAGCCATTCAAGATAGGTCTGCATGAATCCATACAAGAGTAAATATGTATATATATGCACATATGCATACATACATATACATACATTATATATATATTCACACGCTCAAGCTTGGATAAGGTCGATTGGATTTGGGCTCGAATTCGATCAGATGAAAACACTACAATGTAAGTTCTATATCGATGATCCAAGTTATAAAATATAATCTATTATCTAAAAATTACTTACACATAAAAAATTATATGATTTGAAGATCCCTAAACTGTGCATCAAGTGATCAAAAAATATATCAATTTAATTTTATTTAGGTTATCGAATTTTTGACTACTTGATGCATAGACTAATAATTTTCAAATTATACGATTTTTTATGCGTAAGTAGTTTTGAGGTAGCAGATCACATTCAACAGCTTGAATTATTGATGTAGGATCTCTATCATAAAGTTTTAACTTGATCAAATCTGATCGATCTGATTTTAGTCTGATGCTCTCTCTCTTTATATATATATATATATATATATATATATATATATATATATATATATATATATATATTTATGTTTGAATCTTTGAAGTATAAAGCAACTCTCTAATAATATCAAAATTATAAAGATTTTAATTGTTATTAATCAGTCTAATAGGAATAACGATCTTATTTGTCTCGGCTAAGAGCAAATGGAAATAAAAAATTATTTATTGTGATGGCCAACATTTGCTATTATAAACGGTAAGTGATGGGCAATAATGGAAAGATAATGATTCTATTTACTTAAATTACTGTTCCCAAAATAAAACAAGCAAAATTTTCAATTGTCACATAGTTATGAAGTCAAAATCATTTTGTCAAGGAAAAATGTCAAACAACATATATAATTTTTATTGTACAACAGATTTTATAAAATGACATCAGTCAAACAAGTTTAATTTTTAACTTTCATCGATACAATAACAAAATGAACCGCCTTATGTGAAACCAGGACATTACTTTGGACCACCCAGCCCCAAGGGGCCACCTATCCTATACAAGGAACCCCCGAGTTACAGGGAGCCACAGATTCCCAGTGCAGTTCATTTCCACCTCTAGTTCCAGAAAATCTAATGGTGCAATCTGTCATCGCGTGATATGTGGTCGGTATATCATCATCCTCAGGACACGTGGCGTCGTCCTGCGCTTTCTCACCGGTTAAATTCCCAGCCCGCGATCCCCAGCCAATGTACCTCTCTCCCCAGTTCCCACCCACAATTCTGCTTCTGGAAAACCTTGCAATGCCACCGAAATCCCCATTTTATCCCTTTCAATCAACATCTTCTTGTATACGCGTGTTTGTCCTCCCTCTCCTCTTCCCCCTTCTTTGACCAATCCAAAGCCGGCGAATGCCGTCCCGTACCTGCCATCTCCAACCCCCAACTCCCTCCACATAAAATCAAACCCCTCCCAACTCCTCCCCTCCCCAACCCCCATTCCCTCTCTATCTCCACCCCCATTAATTCCCTTCTAATTCCAATTCTATTCCGTCGGTAGTTCGAGAGGACTAGAATTCTAACAATAATCCCCATGATAATCCCGGCTAATCCCTTCTCCGTAGTCCTGGCCGCCGTCTGCGGTCTGGCGGTCCTGCGGACCATCCTATCGGCGAGGGCACTGCTCTACCACCTGGGGCGGTGGTGGCGGTGGGTGGACGAGCGCGTGCAGGTGTACCAGTACTTCGAGATCCCGCGGTACAACGAGAGCTCCCAGGAGAACCCCCTCTACCGGAAGGCCGCCGCCTACGTAGCCTCCCTCCCCTCCCTCGAGGACGCCGCGGCCGCCACCCTCTCCTCCTCCGGCCGCAAGCCCAACGACTTCCTCCTCCACCTCGGCCCTGGCCAGTCCGCCCACGACTCCTTCCTGGGCGCTCGGGTCTCCTGGTCTAGCCGTTCTCCCGGCGGCGGGTGTCTCGTCCTTCGCGTCCGCCGTCAGGACCGCACCCGGGTTCTCCGCCCCTATCTTCAACATGTTGAGTCCGTCGCCGACGAGATCGACCTCCGGCGGAGGGAGGTCCGGCTGTTTACGAACGCCGGCGGCGGCGGGGAGGGGCCGCGGTGGAGGTCGGTGCCGTTCACCCACCCGTCAACGCTAGACACGGTAGCGATGGACCCGGATCTGAAAACCCGAGTGCGGGCGGATTTGGAGGCGTTTCTTAAAGGCCGGGCATATTATCACCGCCTCGGCCGGGTGTGGCGGCGGAGCTATCTGCTATATGGTCCGCCGGGGACCGGCAAATCCACCTTTGTGGCTGCCATGGCCAAATTCCTTGGCTACGACATCTACGACGTGAACCTCTCCCGGCTCGCCGCCGACGGGGCGGATCTCCTGTCTCTCCTCCTCCATACGACACCGCGGTCGGTGATCCTCGTGGAAGATCTCGACCGGTATCTAAGCGGGAAAGAAAGCGGGTCGTCGTCGTCGTCATCGGCGGCGGCGGCGAGGCTGACGGAGATGCTGAGCTTCATGGATGGAGTCTTCTCGTGCTGCGGGGAAGAGAGGGTGATGGTGTTCACGATGAGCGGCGGCGAGGGGGGAAAGGAGGGGTTGGACCCAGCGGTGCTGCGGCCGGGGAGGTTGGACGTCCACATCCACTTCCCGATGTGCGATTTCTCGGCATTCAAGACGCTGGCGAGCAGCTACCTGGGGCTCAAAGACCACAAGCTGTACCCCCAAGTGGAGGAGGTTTTCCAGAACGGCGCTCAGCTGAGCCCCGCGGAGGTGAGCGAGATCATGATCGCCAACCGGGGCTCGCCGACCCGGGCGATCAAGTCGGTGATCAGCGCATTGCAGCAGTCTGGAAGGAAGCTGAGCGAGAGCAGGTCCGGGCGGCGGACGGAGGAGACAGGGAGCGAGTGGAGCGGCGGCGGCGGGTTGGGCTTCGGGAGGGATTCGACGACGATGAGGGAGTTTCGGAAACTGTATGGTTTCATTAAGATGAGGAGTGGGAGCAAGAAGGAAGGGGTGATGCCAGTCGAGGCGGCCGCGGCCGCTACTCCTCCAGATAAGGAATATTCACACTGAACAACAGAAGGAGAAAGAGTTCTTATTTTGGAACTTAAGGTAATTAGAATTTAGATGATTTGTTTTTCCTTTTTCTTTTCTTTTTTTTCTCCTCTTCAAACTCCAGGTAATGGAATTTTATCTGGATTTTAGTTTTTTTTTTTTTTAAAAAGGTTTATGGGAAGGTGAAACGGGGATCGATCAAGGTGTAGAATGTAGAAAGAAATGGTTATGTAAACGGTGAAGTGCAAATGGCACACTGTTTTCTGTTTGGAATATGAAGATGATAGCTCAAGATCTTGCTTTATTCTTGAAATATTTATTGTTTTGAAAATAAAAAATTATTGGAAAATTTTGTTGTTGTGTTAGGGGTCCTTGAGTGTGATAGTTCTAGTTTAAAAACAGATTATCATGTTTCTATGAATCAGATTGATGGTGGAAAATTAAAAAAGCTAAACAATACACTACATATAATTAGTTGAATATCCAATAAATAGGTTATATAATTAGCTGGAGATAAAGAGAAAGTAAGGTCTAAATATGCTTAGCCTGCTTTAGGAATCTAGCATGGTTTTATTCTTCTTATATTTAGATGTTTGAATTTTGACTCTCCAGATATAAAGCTATTTGATTCTTGCATGAATGGAATAAACATTTTGTAAAGGGAATTTTACGGGAGGCATGTCGGCGCTCGAAAAAAAAAAGTTCAAAGTGAAAAAAAAAAAAAGGTAAGACAACAAGGAGGAAGATAGAAAGATGGAAATTTATTCAAAAGAAAACTATGTACAATCAAACATCCAATATGAAAAACATGTGACTTGATTATTCTTATTCTCAAGCAAATAGTATTAAAACTCAATTTATAAGCAAGATTCCATCTAGAAAACATACAATGGGCTTAACTCTCCTACTCAACTCCAAACTACCAGCATTATAAGTTAGCAACTCTCTCTGGACTCCCTTTTTGACTCTCATGAAAAAAGCTTGCTCTGGAGAGGAGCATCATTTAGAAAGTAAGCCCTAAAAGAAAGCTTTTGGAAGAAACCTCATAAGAGCTACCATAAGTAGTTAGAGGATTTCATGTGTTCATGCTTTTCAGTTCTAGGGATCTATATGAAACCCACTAAGAAGTAGTATCAAGTTTCATCATGTTATAATTCTCAATGATATGGTGGTGGTTCTTGGCATCATGTTTCCTTGAAGAAAGAAGTGATGTCAAACTTCGGAAAAGGTACATACTATTTCTTAGGGTTGCTTTAGCCATTTCTAGGCAATGCTCATCAAATTTTGTCAACAAATTCTCTATAAAATATTTGTTACTTCTCCAGCATCCAACATGGAGGTAAACATGTGCGATCTACGTGGATTCATGCTCAGACGATCAGCTTTTCTTTTTTCCAGCAGAAACGTGGATAGCCTGCCTTCTAAGAATCACGTTAGGGAGGTCTAATTACTTGCAAGAACAATCCTCTATTACGAACAAATCTTGATGCATTATTTTATTCCTCTACGAGGGAGAATAAGTTGGACTTCCCGTCACCGGATTAAGTGTCAGAATTCACGCGGCTCAACAAATGACGACAGCGTAACGCAAACGCTGACCCAACCAAGAGCTGACCCAGCCTTTGCTAATTAACTCTACGCGTGATTATCGCGCAAAACCACCTCCCATTTGTCCTGCTAGCCTCCAAAATTGCAACCATCGACTCTTAGTTCACATGCAATGCTGTCGTTTGAAATTAGAACTAGGATACTTTTTTTTTAAATGGCTTGGAGAGGCCAAGATAGTCCACATGATGGATTTGATCTTGAACTTGTTTTCAACTCAAAACAAATTATTGCACAAGGGAGACATCTCCAGCAGCCATCAGAAGATGGGCACTCATCAAACAATATACGTTTGATAGATGCCTGTGAAATATCTTATTTGATGGTGGTTTATTTTTTGATTGTGGCCATCCATAGCTGCACAATACTTTGCAGTGCCACATGTGCACTGTGGAGAATTTGTGCTTAGGAATCTCTTGGAAGTGACTCTGAACACAGTGTTCTTGAGCCCCATGGCAATATTTGTCTTGTTGGCCTTCTATTATTGGTTCTAAATTGTAGCTAAGTTGGCTCACCCTTGCACATTGGAGAATCCGAATCCGCCACCTTGGGGGTTGGCTGTGGGCCACCCGATAAGGCTGGTGCTGGTTCGTATGCATCTCTGTAATGGTGTGCGGATCACATGGACGGTTGTGCCTTCTGGATTCTAATAATGGCTCCATCTTAGTCTGGGCTCATGGGTGAATAGAATTCTAACTCATGTGGAATGTTGGTATAATATAATATAATATAATATAATATAATATGATTTCATAAGCACTGCTTATTGTCACAATATTCTCCCATTGTGGTGTGGTGTAGGAATCATTGGTTGGCAGAACCTTCTATCTAGGAACTTGGAAGCATTTTCCAATTAGCTCATAAGTTTATCGATTAGAATATGACCATCCACAGAATGTTCTCCACTTATTCAAGATCAAAGTTTTGCACACTTTGAATGGATTCGATCTTGTTAATGAGGTGATAGGGCTGAGATATTTTCACTATAGGATCTATTCTCTGTTACCTCTATTGGTGGTGTCTATTATATCCTCCAACTACCAAAGTAGAACTTTAACAACTACGTGCTCATCATGCACACATATAAAGTTTCAGAGTTCTTCAACTACATAGACCACTTAATTGAGCTGTGGGTGCAAAAATGATGCATGACAAGATTGAAAAGCAGATAAACGTACATGTACAATATGGTGATAGGCATGTATGAAGCATGGAATGGAAGGATATGTATGTGAAACAGCATAAAATATTAAAAAGCTAGGCACCATGTATTTCTGTAGAGTTAATTACGCGTAATTTCACAAAAAAAAAAATTCGAGGGCATAGATGGAGAAGACTTAATGAAACTAGTAATGGGACAACTCAATGATTAAATTATTTTAGAGAAAAAAACTCAAAGAAAAAAAAAATTAAATGATGTTTATAGAAAATTAGAATTTACATAAGACTTGATGAAACTAGTAACGGGACAACTCAAAGCATTGTTGTCGTAGCTCATAGTAGAAACTTGGAATCTGACAGCAAGACAACCCTGGCTTATTTTGAGATGGAAGAAGCCTTAATTATGTTGAAATAGGTATTGTGATAAGATCAATTGGAAAATGCAACCATTCTTGGATGACTAACCTTTTGCTCAGAAGCAAAATCAAAGGTATGCTGGCAGTGTAATGGTAGATCTCACAAGCTTACATCAATGAAGAATGATGATTTTGTTGGATTTGCATGAGTTTTTCGGTGAAAATAACCTAACATTTTCACACTACTAAATCACATCCATACGTTCTTGTGCATGTGTGGGTTTTTCTGGAGAACTGTAGGTTGGAGAGACAAAGGACTAGCAGGGCATGTTCAAACTGAAGCATGATTTAGTTTCACACCACAAAATAGGTATGCAATAGTCTTAGATAGCTGACAGACTTGTTCCAATATAAATGAAGTATGATTGGACCACATAGTGTAGAGTAGGTGCGCCTTAAGTTTGGTCAGCTTGAACACCAAAGTCTACAATGCCCATGGTGATAAAGGAACAAATTGAAAGGGACCTCTCTGAGCCCTCCATTTGTGCATGATGGAGAGAGTAGAAATTTGCCTCCGTTTCTTCCCATTTGAATCAGCATGCTTGGAAAGGTAATGTTCTTCTATAATTCTATTTACTTTAGAAAGATTATTAAGATAGGTCTTTCAAGGAAATCTGACTCTTTACGCTATCTTTAGAAGGGCCATGAAGAATTGAAGTTAGAACCTCCGGAAAAATTAATTTCACAAGTAAGCCGACATTGGAACTAATGCTGAAAGACAAGTGTCAGGGCTGAGTAGAGCTGGAGATTGACTGCAGCCTGAAACCCAGATCAACAACCTCTGGGGTTAAACTGGTGCTAGATGGAGATAGAACTGCTTGTTTTAATGAAAACACAATTGGATTATTGACATTATTCCATAGAATTTTATTTGGGATTACCAAAAGGTATCAAGTCATGTCTGCATCAGTTTATAGCGAAAAAGTGAAGAACTTATTTGGATGGCAGTGCATTCCTTGGTTCATGCAACCAATCTATGTCAAATGGAGAGATTGTACAAGTGGTAAATCATTCAGTTCTACACAAATTGAGCATAGATAAGTTCCAAGGTCCAGATGTTCTGGCAAGGCAAAACATGGATTGAATGTGAACTTAAAGCATGGATAGATCACACTCGTTTCAAGGCGATGAGAATTGGTTAGATCCAAAAAAGCCATGTCATTGGACCTGCCTTTCAGAATGATTCATGACCACAAAATGCATAGGTTAAGCAATACGGCCCTCCATGCATGCACTCATGTTCCACCACATATCCCAAGCTCCTAACTGATCCATTCATGAAGCTCCACATTTCTTCCTCTCTCAAAGTGATGGAAATTTTTTGAATCAAAATGGAAAGAAATCAAAAAAATGGTCCATCAATCTCAAACATTCTATCATAGAGAGTTTACACTGATTGTCCTTAATTGGCTAGTGTATCTTGTTGTGGTGTAAAAAAGAGGGCTTCATTATTTTCACATTAGTTGCAAGTCAAGAGAGATTTTGATTTATATAAGGAGGGACCATCCATCCCACATGAGGCGTCTTTTGAAGGATAAAATCATGAAGCCCATAGGCCAGAGCGGACCATACCTTACGTACCGAACTATGAACCCTTGGTCGCAATAGTGGCGCGCCAGGTAAAGGACCATCCTGCAATTATAGGGCTGCTCCCATATACAGACTCTTCCTTAACTGAGGGTCTATGTTGTGGTGTAGAAGGGAGGATTTCGGTAGTCGCACATTGATTGTGAGTCAGAGGGGGGCTCTGGTTTATATAGAAAGAGACCATCCATCCTACATGAGGTGCCTTTTAAAAGGCAAAACCGTTTTCATAGAGGGCAAAAGATGTTGAGGTATAACTGCTACCATTTCACTTCGCACAGAATATTTTAATCTGATGAAGAAGCAAAAGCACTTTGGGGTTATTTATACATGCCTTCTACGCATTTCAAAACACATAAAGAAGAGATGAATTGGCACAAAAAAAGTCATGTTCCAAGATACCAAACATTTATAAGTTAGAATGTTCTGTTCCAAATGAAGTCTATATACCATCATGGAACTAGGCTTTTCTGATATTTGTTGAACATCTTTCTTATTTAGGGAAACTACTTCTAAATTAGCTTCACCCATCAGTCAAGTGTTATGCACTACGATAATAGCATATTCTTAGTATAATAAAACAAAACATATTATAATGCTTGCATATTATTTATAGGTGTAATGTGAAGTTATGCCTACTCTTTTTTTAAAAGAAAAGCAATAATCATGCAATATTACTGAACCTAGATAGCTCATCAAGCAGCTTTTGGGACCACAAAACCACGGCTGACATAAGTGAGATGCCACCTTACGCAGATAAACCATTTATTTTTGTGAACTCAGTGAGTTAGACGAGGGTATTAGCTATGTGGTGTAGAACCAATCATATAATTAAACATAGAGAAAGCAGTGATGATTTAAAAATTTAACCAAATACTGTACTTTCAACAGTAAACCTTGTCAAACTCTTTACTCATAAAAATTTTTTTAAAAAAAAAAAAAAATCTTGTCAAACCCCACAGCTACAGAGTCGAATGATCAAATTAACTTGACTTGAAAGAAAGTGGAGAATCAGTTTTAGTGTTTGCAAACATCTTTAAAAAGCTTATAGCCTTGAGCACCACAGTCATTTGTCAAGTATTATTCAGCTTGTGATACTAATTTCTGTGATTATGAGCCACAATTGCGGACAGATGAAGGTTCAAACCAGTGGTTCAGAGAATGACACCAAAACTAAATATGTACAAGTGGGAGTTAGAGGGAGAGGAAGCATGACACATCATGCACTCACAGGCCAACCCTGCCAGACCTATTGCTATCATAGCAAGACTTATTCTCCTTCCAACTAATTAAAATGTTTCTTAGTCTAAAAGTTTGCCCAACTACAGGTCAGCTTCTTACCTTTTCCAAGACCTCCTGTCTCTCTTTGTTTTATAGGATTGGTGGTTACATCTCATCCTAGTCTACTAGAATATTTAGTCCAAATATTAGGTCTATATACTGATTTGGATCAGGTCTTTACTGGCAGATATGCTTGTTTGACCCTGACCTAATTTAGAATATGGTGAAGGATACCCAACACAGCTGAACTTAACTAGATCACTCTTACTTTAATGGATCAAATAACTTATCTCATTTATGATGGATTAGGTTGGATGACAGGGTACATCCTATGCACATTTGTGGTGGTGGAACAACCTCCTTGTCAGCTATAATCATTTTCCAGGTCCTCAGTGCTTCACCATAGCTTTTCTTTAAAAATAGAAAAAGAAGGGAAAATTAATGTGCTTCACTAAGACAATGAAGAAAAGATTACATAAAGGAGGCACAAGGCATCTAAAGTAGGGAAAAAGAAAAAAGAGGAGAAGAAAAGGCAAAAGAATAACAACTCCACTTCAAATCCTGAAGAATCTCATATGTTAAGACCTGCATAATTCTTCTTGTGTGTCATTATATTTTTTTAATGCATTATCTTTGTCTAGGTACAATCGTACGACGAGCATCGACCAATCAAAAAGAGAGGGAATGGTGATGAAATTGAGGCTGACCGATTTCGGTCGGCAGACTTAAAATAAGACCATTTGGAGGCGTGACACAGCTTGTTTTTTGTTACTTTTAATTTTTTTAATAGAAAAATGGAATAAAAAAAGTGTGGCATATATCTTCTTTGATTTATGATGATTCGTCTGTTAATTACCTGGTTCTTTAGTGTTGTGAAGGTACCGACATCTTGAGGCATCATTGCATCAGTTTTCATCAAAGAGCAAGTTGAGCTGCCCCAGTTATGTCCTCTATACATTAATGAATCTTAAAAACAGAAGGTCAGACCTCCTTTACCAGCAGGGTAGGCTGTCCCTAGAGCCAACCCCACCAATCAGCAGGAGGTTTCTCTGGAGGAGTTGGTCTTGGTCACCCATCTTTGTCCTCCCTGATCCACTTACATGTCTGAAATCTATTAAAAGCCATTGACCAGAGATGCAAAAGACCAATGCCCGAGTCCTTACAACAACTGAATGCATCCCAATGGAGGGACAAACTTTGAAGGTTGTGATTGGGTGGCCTACTTTGAGTTCATAATATCTAGCATCATCTCAATTTAATTGTCCTATGACTAAGAAAATAGCATCGTTTTTATGCTAATACCATGACTGGTTGTTTCCAATACACTCCCAAAGAGAGAGACTCATACACAGCAAATCAAGAAGCCTCTCTATAGATGGATTGTTTAAAAGAAGTTTTTTTCTTTAAAAAAAAAAATATTGAGATAATTCAAAGATCTCCTGGCCAAGAATTGTTTGCTTAGCAGGCCGGTACCTCATTAATCAACTGAGAAAACTATTCCCATAAAATGAGGCAGGTTAACATGAGATTTGTTTTGTTTACTTTTTTTGTATACAATTAATGCGAGGAACAAGCATTATTGTGATGGATGGATCAGAGAAGCAATATTTTTTGGTGGATGTCTCAGGCTGACTCGGTGTATTGAGACTTCCAGAAGTAGGTTTCAAAGCTGATCATCACATTGAGATTTAGAAAGAAAGCCAGAGCATTCAATGACTAAGGTGAATGTGTATCACCCATAGACTCGATGTTAATTGTTAAAGGCTTTGACCAAGTGTTGAGGCAGAAATTATTGGTTAGAATTGTTCTACCATACCTTAAACCATCCAACAAAAAATCAACATATCATTTGATGATTCAAAATTTTAAAACTTTACATTTGACTGAAAAGTATGAACGGAAATAAAATACACAATTAATCATGATTAACCATTTCCAATCCAACTTTTTCTAGATTTTTTTTTTTTTTTTGGATCTCATTGAATGATGTGGCGATGTTCTATTGAATGGTTTCTACATGGTAGAACATCTCTAACCAATAATTTCTCTTGTTGAGAGGCTTGCTTTCATTAACGTCTGAAATGACATCCGCAAAGGAAGATCTAGTTGGAAGCTTCCGCAAGGGAAAATTTAACTCCCTCCAACTTTACTGCCATTTTTACCTTTTAGTTACAACCATATAGAACCGCGTCAAAGCCAACCAAGTCACGATTCCAACTGCCAATGGAGAGTGAAACAGACAAGCAAATCGGCTGATGTAATTGTAAAATTTAAAGCTTTTTCCAATAGCATGCTTTATTGAGACACATAAAATTAATTTAGAGAGCATTAACATCTTAACATACAATAAGTCCACAGCTCATACAACATCCATTGAAAATGAACAAATGGATACCCTCCCCAAACACAGATGAGGAAAATAGATAATGCAAAACAATGTTCAAGTTCTTAAATAATTTTCCTCCTACCAAAGTTCCTTCTGTTGTTTGTATGTTATCCCTTCTCCTACAACCACGTGACATGTATTACTACTAGGATATTTGTCTAAAGACAAAATAGTCCCGATTTAGTGTGTTGATCACGAAAGTAAACAAAAGGATAAACAGTAAAATAGCTTTAGGACCAGGACATCTTCCAAATATGATACTTCTCAACCCATGAGAATGTTGTCTCCAAAGACAGGTGAGTCAGCTGCTTCGAATCCAAGTCGAACCCAGGACTATAATTGCTGAGAGTGCAATATCCACATGTCATGATTCTCAAAGTGAAGGCATCACAGTTTGAAAAACCTTCAGAATGGTTTAAAAACAGACTAAGGGTCCTGGGCTTCTGATTGGCTGTCGACAATATGGGACACAAGCTTAGAAATCTCCAATATGGCATTCTGGACCTGATCATCATCTTGCTCTCTATGCCTAGACCATTGGGGTGACTGCAAGCCAAATGTGTATTCACTTGTTGCTCGTTTTGCCTTTCTAGATGCAGATAATGCATTCACCAGGTCTGACAGTGCCAATGCCCTAGGTCTCTGAAACATGCAACAAAAAAAGCATTTGGGGTATCATTTATTATAACCATATAAAAAGGTTAAAGACGAGATGATAAGCACTTTATCTAGACAACCAAAACAGAACACACCTAAACAGATAGCTTGATATTATTGCCAAAGAAAAGGACTGATAACCTCCATATATGCAAATATGTATTAGTACTGGCATGCACCCGTGTGCTTTGGTGTGTGGATGTGTGTTTATTAGTTTGCCAAACCAAACTTATTTATCTAATCATTGCAAATTATCAAAATAATGTTGAATTTTAAGATATCCACAATTTTTGAACAGTCAAACAAATAATCAAAATGGAAAAAGCAATACTGATTTCCGGACTCTTGTCACACAGAATATCACGGTAGAAATGCTAATTGCGAAATTAAAGTACATCCTTACATTCCGTTGCTTCCCCTTCTTTTCATCTTCCAGCAGGTCCCTGACAGGGAAGTAGGCTGCTTGCTTGCAGACTTCAAGTATATCAGAACCGGTGAAACCAGCACAGAGGCTGGCAATGTATTCATAATCAATGTCTTCAACCCTTTCCCCCTTTAAGATAACCTTCAATATTTTTGCTCTCTCACTTTGATCAGGCATACCAATTTCAAAGGCCTGGGTGAAACGCCTAAGTATTGCCTCATCTAGTTCTGATGGGCGGTTTGTGGCAGCAAGAACCATCACACGCGCATTTTCTGCAATAACACAAAAAGAAACCTTTGAAAAAAAAAATCATAGCCCAATCCAGAACTATTTGGGAAAGTATGATGGGTCCAAACCTTCAACAAATTGAAACTGAAATAAGAAGAAAAAACAAGAGAGAGAAAAAGAATGCCGGGCTTGTTTTCATTGTGGTGATGTAATATCATGGCATTACATGAAAACCTCAATGCAGAGAATAAAATCCAATTCACCGTTTCTTTTGATCTCTAGCTATTTTAGAACTTCAATGATGGTCTGCTCAAGATTATGAGAATTATATATAAGGAACATAATAGTCATGTGATTTGGATTTGGATTTGGAGATTTTTAAGAGCAGACAGAAGATTTTTCATCTTTTAATGTTGCACTGTTCTCCTATTCTTCTTTATTCAACAATTAGTTTTTTCAGGTTCTGCTGTACAAGTTTGTGATACACTGCCTTCATATATTATGAATTCAACCATCTGAACACTGGAATTCTCCAAGATACTCATAAAGTTATTAAACAAGTCTATCCACCAAAAATAAACTGTCAGGAAGTTCAGAAACTGTTACTGTGGCATGACACGACAGTTTATGATCTTACAGATATTGGACAGCAAGCATCATGACCCACTTAGCTTAGCTGATGATTCATGTTCGCATCTAGATTTCCGGAAACATCTGATACAAGGCTATAAGTGAGTCTACCTCAATCCTCCAATAGGCTATATCTCTTAATAAGAGCCAGCTTACATTCACATCTTAAAATCCTCAAAGAGGCTACCCTGTCAGCACTCACAATGATCATACGCTTCTGTGGCATTATCTACTTCATTGATACAACCATCCAATAGGTGGAGGGCAGTGCCCAAAGGGCAAAAGTGGACATAACGATCCTAGAGATCCACTCTTCTTTCCAGCTTGGGATCAGATGGTAATAAACACTTGCATGGTAATGATATACAAAACACTGCAGTGAACAGTTGAGCTAGAAAAGTACACAATTACATCAGAGAATAAACAAATATCAAGGGGTATGTTGGACAAATAAGCTATCCAGGACCTCGCCTATTATTTGACCAAAACCAGGGACTGGGACCCATATCTCCCTTAAATGAACTGCAGGCAAAATCCTTTCCTAAAAAAGCCTGCAAAGCATTCATCTTAGTGTGATTCATTTTGCAACACCATGTTGATGAGGATTGCATGCACATGCAATTTAATGAATATTACCATGTTGACCACGATTGTGCTGAAATATCATAGGAAAGATTCCCAAATTCCAAGTATCTTACCAAAATGTAAAATATACAAATTCTTTACCAAATTGCACAGGAACCTCTTTGTCAATCAAAATAAAGACAAATAATATAGAACATCAGCAAAAACAAAACATATTTATTTAGTAAAGATTTATCAAAAAGATACCCAAGTGAATTTTTAGTGTAAAAAATGCACACACTTTACCAAATAGCACATGATAAAACAATTAAAAGAGAAACAACATTTTGATCGCTGCCAGATATTAACAAATGTAATAATGCTTCTCACATAGTTTGATAAATTCCTTTACAAATATTCTAGCTATTAGAATAAATAAATGACAACCAGAATAGATTAAATTATCAACGTTAAGCATGAACTGGCCAACGCCCCTGTGGTCACACCATTCTTCCAGTTGAAAGATGTTCCAAGTTCGAGCCTTAAGAGGCAATTCCCCAATTTCTGAACCTGGCTAATTTAATACAGTTGGGCCTTCTCCCTTGCTCTTCTCAATTAATAAAACAAGGTCTAAAAGAGAGACCTGCTTACTTTACAAGCATCACTTGTGCACCAAGACATTGATTGCAAAATTAAGACCAATGTCTTACATCTTTGAAGACATGGGTGATTTGACTGATAATGCTGTTGAATCAGACATAATGAGTACAAACTGGGTAAGTGGGTTTTGATTTAGGCAAAACATGATACAACCAGTACAATTTCCAGCTCTGTCTCAACTTCGCCTAATGAGGAACTCAACCACTCAACCCAACCTCAGCTAACAATATATTTCCAACTTACAGGTAATGTGTTAGATATTGTCAAATTGAAGGATGGTATGGCTCAGAGGAAAAAAAAAAAAAAAATGCATGCTGGTGTGAGATCAGAAGTACCAAGTGGCTGATGGCAGACATGTTTGTTCACCATGAGCAAAGGACTTGAGATGAAAAGATGAAAAGAGAAACATAAAAGTGATAACAAGAAGAATAAGAAAGACATGCATATGAATGACCACCTCTGAATTCACCATTTGATTTCTTTGTTCCTTCTAGAAAACAGTAGAACTCCTAGCTTTGATTTATTCCAGCTGCGAACCTCCTAAACATCGCTAAAGTGACCATCGTATTAGCATTTACTTGCTTGTGAATGTGTTCTACACACATGTAGGATTTCTTCAAATATTTGAAGTAAATTCCCAAGAGAGCCCTGGCATAATTTGACTTGCATCCCAATAAAATGATTTAATAAGCCACGAATATCAAGTGGGTGTAATTTATATATGAATTATAACAAGACCTGCTAACCTTGCTACATGACTTCAATGCGTTACATAGTGAATGGCAAGTTTAAATATCCAGAATGCAGCATAGCTTGCAGATATTTTGTTGATTAATGACAGCTTTGACATGAGAATGTGAAAATGGCCATCTTAAAATATCTTTTTCAAGAAGCATGCCTTAGTTCAACCATTAATCTATTGGTTGACAATATAGTCATACCTACTTAGCATTAATTTATGAATAAGGTAAATATCTATGCATGAACTCATGCTAGAATTCACCCTCCCAATTCCATGATATGGCAAATACACAATTAAGAATCTTATAATGCCCCAGGTCTTTAAGAAAGAAACCAAAAGGAATCAAAATGTCAAAATGTAGAAAGTTCCCCTGAGTCTTGTACCAAATTAATAACAGAACATCAATATCATTTGACAGTAAATAATGTAAAAGTTTGTGAAATAATAAGATATAGAAGTGAAAATTTTGAAAAATATACGATTCATTATTTAGGTACTTACGGTCTGTGGTGAAACCATCCCACAAAGACATAAACTCAGTTTTCATGTTAGTTAAGGCTTCATGATCTGTTGTGCGCCGCTGTCCCAAGAAACTATCAACTTCATCAACAAAAATAATAGCAGGCTGGAGCTTATAAGCCAGAGAGAATACAGCAGCCACTGCACAAATTCCAGTGAAATACCACTGAGCTCCAATTATCGAGAAAAATGAGTTATGATGTTCAATAACATTAGTACAAAAGTTTGTAACAAAGAAGCCCTTCAAATTTTTTGCTTCTACATCCACAAAACTACAGGCATATAAAAAATTGTAAGAAATTATGTCCCCACATCATACACACCAACTTAAAAAGACCATCGATCAGGCAATCCAACAAAAGGAGTGTCATCCATTTTGACCAATCATTGCTCCTGTTCAGGAGGCCAACCAACATAATGACAACACAGTACAATGTCAAACTTAAAGTCACGACGATAAGTTGCATCAATATCAGAAGCTCTCAGCAAAAGAAAACACTCAACAAATTGTGAAGTTGCCATGCCTCTTTTTGGTTACGCACCGTGATTCTGTAATTCCTAAGATTTCTTTATTAAAGATAATTATTAAATACACAGCCTTCGCATGTCTGTTATACTTAAAGCCTACCTATTAATATTATAATGTCTTGTTACATGTTTGAAATTTTGAACTCTTCATTAACCAACTTAAAATACAACTATTGCCCATAAGGTTAAGGAAAATCTTCCTCAATGCTGAGGAACCAAAGTTTATATGTAAGCAAAATATTTAGGTTTTGGATATCCTTCCACCAAAGCATAACCAAAGAAATCAGCATAGTAAATGTTCCCAAAATATTCAATCAAAAAGTACAAAATGCCAAAACTACGAAGTAAGCCTTCCCTGGATCTTTTGTCTCATTTCAAAGGCTTCTCTTGATTCTAAATTTGGCCAAATGACTACATGACAATCCTGTTAGGTGCCCACCATTCGGTGCTTGAAAGATCTTGACATGCATATATCAGCAGTCAAAATTTGAGCATAAAATGGGCTAAACAGGAAGAAAAGGAAGCAGACTGCAGCTTCGTATAGATCTCATAGATAGGTTTCCTTTATCGGTGTGTTCCAACATAAATGAACAGTAAATTTTTCAGAAAGCTAATTACAGAAAGCCTGGTCATTTGATAATAGTGGGTTTGAGAATTTCACTTTAAATTCTAAAGCCTCATCATAATGTAAGCATAAAAATACATGATTTCCACAAGTATTTATATCTACATGACTTCTGTTTATCTAAAAACACTATTAGCATTTCCAGATACCAAGGATTTGTCACACACAATATTATAGCCCTTAAGTGCCTGAATTTGGAAAGTGTATTGGGATGGACTGGGAAGGGGCACAGGCCACACAGCAAAGTGACACTCTAAAATTTTAAGACCATGCTTCCAATTAATGTTATCATAAATAACGATGCAAGGTTACAGAACGAATACATTAGTTTAAAAAAAAAAAGTGAGCAATAAAGATTCTCGATTGACAAGGTAGACATGGGTGCATGATGAAGCATAGAATTAGATGAGTCCTAAGGTTTAGAATCTAATTTCAATGTTAATCTATTCTAGTAACTAAATACAGCCATAAATTGAGAATATGAATATGAGTTCTGTTTCAACAAAAAGAAATATTATTTTTTGGATTCGTCGGTGAGATATATCTTTTGAATGTGTTTGATGCACATAATAGGTGTCATTTCAGCTGAGTTATGAAGGCTTGAGAGGACTAAAACAGGATTAACACAAAAATGTCTTCTATTTTTTTCTTACTAAATATTTTGGTTTCAGGTTTGACAAATTTTTGTTGATCAATGTTAAAATTAAGCGCTGGTTTCTTAAGGTTTGAGTGACAAATTGTAATGATGAAGCCATAACTCAGGAGATGGAATGTAGATAATGAATGAAAGAACTATGGTTCCTTCTTTTTGCATCTTTCTCTCCCCTTGCATGTTTTGTTTTTAATCTTTTAGGGAGATTTTCCATCAACTGAAGCATTAAGAATAACCTTGAAAAAGTGAAAAGGTTCACCCTGGATCATGTATTTGAACCAACATAGACTGTTGTGAATGTCTAAAACAAAATTCAGTTTTTTTTCCTAAAAAAAACTGATCTTAAATATTTTTCGAATAATAATATTGACACCCATTCCACAACAGTAAAACAGCAAATGAAATTCCAAAGGAAAGGCTCCATCCTATGCTGAAGGTTCTGGCAACTAGGCTGTACAGCATATCAAGTAAGCCTAATAATCAGCAGTATCATCAAATCTTCACTTCCCACAATACTTTATTTAGTATATAGCCCAAAAATTGCATGGACAAGCTATCAAACCATCCTGGTAAGCACGACAATATCCCAAAAATGGTGAGGTATGCTGGCACAATGTCTCTTTGTGCCCTGAATTTTGAATAAAGATGCTCATGTATGCACAAATCTATACCTTTTCCCTCCTTTTCTTTATTAGAAGGAGAGAATGAATTACTAGGAAGAAAACACATGACAAATCAATTTTTCTGTGTCATTCCTAAAATCAGTAAATTTTCTAACCATAGCTCAACAGATGAGGTAGAGACAGTCCCATTAAGGAAAAACAAATATTTGATATAAAGACAACATATGCAAAATAATAATGATTTTAGGCCATGGTAACTTTGATGAAGCTTTACATTTACAGATCTTCAGAGAAATGGAACAATGAATATGCATATAAATAATATGCCATCAGCTGCATTGGTGTAAAATGTGATGATTTACTTCTGTATTTGGATCACAAATCATGAGATGCATCAAGTGAGTCAGTTCATATACTGAAGAACTTATCAACATATTGACCAATCATGTACCAACTAATGCCAACTATGTTTTGTATCAAAAGTTCAATATTTTATATAACCAGCCAATCATTACATATATGATTCAGAATTTCAGACTTACCAAGTTTCTGAGCATCACCAAACCATTTACTCATCAGATTAGATATCCTCACGTTGATAAAAACAGCTCCAGACTCTTTGGCTATAGCCTTTGCAAGCATTGTCTTTCCTGTACCTGGTGGCCCATACAACAAAACTCCTTTTTGCGGACTTAGAAGCTTGCCCTGGGCAAATAATTCAGGTCGTCGTAGAGGGAGGATAACCAATTCAAATAATGCTTGCTTAATATTTTCTAGGCCTCCGATGGACTCAAACTCCACATCAATATGGTCAGGATTTATAACATCACAGGCAATTACATCCTACATTACAATACAAAATATAAGAAAGCATGGATAACAAATTCACACTAGTTTAAGAAATCTACTTTCATCTGGACATTGTATCAATAGCAACAAATTCATGAAAAATTGAAAATTTAGATGTAAATCAAGATCT
The DNA here is from genome assembly GCF_000442705.2 of Elaeis guineensis. Classification (NCBI taxonomy): domain Eukaryota; kingdom Viridiplantae; phylum Streptophyta; class Magnoliopsida; order Arecales; family Arecaceae; genus Elaeis; species Elaeis guineensis. The sequence goes on from NC_026003.2 coordinate 113,572,559, forward strand.
AAGTATACTGATAGTGTCGGACAAATTATTGAAAGACCCATTGAGCCATTTTATTTAGCATATAACAGACAATGGAATGACCAACGCCAAGGCTTGCAAGGCTCAACAATCAAAGAACAAGCCTGGTGGAAGTGATCAAACTTGAGGCACCATTTCATTACATAGCAACAATAGTTTCATATTGAAAATATCAGTTTCGGTGATTTCAGACCACCATGAAAGAAGCATGTTTCACATCCTTCTGTATAATCATGGAGACTAGCACATGGTCCACATTCTAATGGCAAAAAATAATTTCTCTCAATAAGCTATGCAGCCCTATTAGTTAACTCTCTTTAACAAAGCATGCCTTGAATTGGTCAATCATTGTAACAATTTAATAGGAGCAACAGGCACGTCTGCTTCTGCCTCTCATGGAGAACTGAAATTTCTTGCACAAAAAATTAAGGAAAAACATCTAGAAAGCAATGAAGAGACAGCACTTTCAAATTGTACTTAAAGGGAGGGTAAAAAGAAATAATGCTAACAATGGCCATAAGACTAGATAAGAAGAAAGCCAGAAAATTGATGTGATGTTGACGAACAATCATAAAAAACATGCCAAACAACAGATCCATCGAATAATAAGAGGCCCAGAAAACAAAAAAAAAAAGGAAAAAGAAAACTGCCCTGAGGTACTACAAAAGGATTAAAAAAATAGAAAATAAAACAATAAAACTAGCACTTGGATTTCTTCAAACGACAGCTATCAACTCCCAAAATAGCATTTTCTTTTTTTTAACTCAAAACAAAAATTTCATTTGCTTTTTTTTTTTTCAGTTCTTTAAATAATCTCCCTCTTATCCACAAAATATTCTTGTTTACTATTTTTAATTAAGTGCATATGAGAGGTGGAGTATGAATTGAGAAAGACCAAAATAAAGGGAGTACCTTTATCTCGATGAACAAGAACATAATGGACATGCAGCTAAGTTTGTGGATGCAAAGAAAATTAAGTCAAATCCTATAAGATAATATCTAGAGTTGTGCCAAATCTTAGTTGATCATATATTTATCGCACCAGCTTTAGTGACCCAAAAAATGAAAAGACCTTATTTCACATGAAGTGGCCTCCAGCTCTAGACATTTTGTCCGGCGGCATCCTTGATATAGTGAAAAGCATGTAACTATGGCATTATTAGTATCACCCACAAACTCTAATATCCCATCAGAAAAGCAGGGTGGCATGGTGGAAGGGTGCCATGATTAACTTTATTTTGGGATGACTAAAGCAATAGTGGTATGTAGAATTACAATTAGAAGTGTTGATCATAAAAGTCCATACGACCATCTATATGTGCAGAAAACACAAAGTTAGCCATCATGCCTACATCCACCAAAATCAGGAATTAAAACATTCATTTCCAGAGGCTGACTATCCAAGGGAGAAGGGAAGTGTGAGATGGTAGAAAGAGGTGGACATCCTCAAGATAATAATGATAATAATCAAAAACATCACTAAAAGCATATTGTATCTAGTCATCAATTGCAGCTAAGTGATCAGCAATGGCAATATATGATCAAAGGTAGAGATGGTCTCGCTTTTCTTTTGAGATTTGACCCACCTGCAATGAAGTCAGCAAACAATAGTTTTTTTCCAGATAATTGTTGTCAAGACCACAGCATAGGATGAGCATAAGTTTCATTGAGATGAAAGGCTAAAATGTCTAGAAATTGAGCATCGGAGAGCCAATAAAGAAGAAGTTAATCTTCTGTATAGCAGGTAGTATGCCCCTGGTTGATTCAACTTTGTTGGCACTCTAACTGGATTCAAGAAATTATGAGCTATGTTTTTTATCATCAAGAAACATGAACAACTCAGCATCAAAACACTGGGAGAGCTCCATTATCTCAGGTATCATAATACTGCAGTATGATTGACAATTACTACTTAGACATTTGAATGAACTCCAAGAATAAGAACGCTAGACTAAAGAAACAAAATATTTAAAATAAACAGAATAGAGGCAGTAAACCATTCTATCAAAATCAGATAAGAGTACAAAATGATGGATTATACACCTACAAACTCCCTTAACAGGGTCATAAAAGAATGGCTGTGTCACAACCAAACGAGATAGGAAAGGGAGGAAATATACAGTACATTAGCTAAAAAAATTTATGAGAGACAGCAAATACTGAAGCATGGCTCCTTGAATCCCCTTAAAATAGAATAGGTAACTCAATCCAGAAAGAGGAACTTGTTTCATTTTGATCCACACAGACCATTTGAAACAACACCCTTGCCTTCCCTCTTGCAATACATTCATTACAGGGCACGCAGAATGAGGTTTCTCCCGCCAACAACAGGCATTAATTTTTTCCATTGCTACAAAATCAAGAGCACAAAACCTATCGAAACTGTCCCTTTTTATATGGCATAATCTTCCATGGACTTGGACCATCGAGCTAACCTAATGACACGAGTGGAATAAAGCCGAAGACACGATTTTGTCCTTCAAGTTATGGTACCCGATGTCGAAGAATCCTAAAACAGGAACTTGAACATTAAACTACCTACTAGAGCTTCTTCAGGAAGAAAGAAATAGCCAAAAAAAAAAAAATCCAGAAAGCCTTAAATCATCAAAACTTCAAACTTCTGAAGGTCAACAAGGCAAAATGCAATGCAAGAACAAGGGTTTTCAATTTTGGAACAAGATAGGTTTCCTGTCCACCACGAATTCCAAAGCCAACAAGAGAACATGAGAAACCCTAATCAATCAGCAACGGAACCAATATTCACAGCAAGAGACATGAAAGAGCAAAACTAAGCGGCAGACGCATCCAAGAAGCGCACCTCGTATTGATTGGTCTGGATCATGGGGCGGCCGAGGCGTTTGGCGATCTCCTTCTTCTGCTCGAGGGCCTTCTTGGAGGCGGCGCGGTTTGGGTCGAGCTGCCGGAGGCCGGCGAAGAGGACGAGACAGCTCAGGGCGGCGCTCGCGGCGTAGAGGACAAGCTGCTGGATAAACCTCGTCTCCGACGCCCCCATCTCTGCTTTCTCTCGCTCTCGCTTCCCCGGGCGTCCGCGCGTCGGCGGGGCTCGTCGTCGGAAAAAGCAAAAAAGGAGAGACCCCTTCCCCTCCCTTCTTTTTCTTAATTCGACGTAAAGGAGGAAGATTAGCGTTCAAGATGAAGAACGAGGAACGCGTGACGGCGGGGCCCAAGATGTCAACGGGTCGAGTAACGGGTCGGGCATTACCCGCACCCGTCCTAACTCCTGTATTTGTCTCCAGGTGCAAATGCCGATGGAGCCTCCGGATGAAGCAGACGGGTATAATTAGGCAAAAAGGTTTAGACAAATCAGATCAGATATTTTTTTTTAAAAAAAAAAATACATATAAATTAATTTTGATTAGCTAAATCAGATCAAATAAAATTAGATTTTTTTTAAAACATATAAATCAATTTTTCAGATATCGAGGAAGAGATTTGTAAAAAATTATATGCATCGATATCTGAAGTAGATTTTATCATTATTTTCCCCCATCTCTTGGAGATCAAGTAAAACCCATTTTATTATTAAGTTTAGGTTGGGTTAGATTAGATACCTAATGGAATGGAATAAATTGCTATCTCCAACGGCAGCTGCTCCGAGATTTTATTTTTTTATTTTTTAAAATATAATAAATGAGAACAAAAATGAAAGAAAGTAAATAAATTTTTACCACTCAAATTACATCTCCGACATCGCAGTTGATAGCATAATTTTCCATTAAATGCCAATCATGGGACATAAAACAGTGAAAGGATCAGCAAGTGTATGACCTACAAATTTTGTTTTCTAAAGAGCAGGACTTTAGTATTTTTCATCTAATACCAAGTCGGATCCTAAAACACAAAAGCTGGTCGCCAATCAGAATTGTAGCCTTATGTTTATCAGAGGTGGGAGATGTCGATGGTCCACATGTGCCACATCAGATTAGAAATTAGGTTGATAAATAAATTGCACTACATGTTGGTAGCCCTCGACCATGTATACCTTGATGAAAGGATAATTTAAATTCGAAGTATAGACTTCATTGACTTGGTGAAATTGGCAGAGAGATAATCAAAATTTCTAATATTTTAATGAAATATCATTATAATATGAGTAATGTTAATCCTAATGCAATGTGACATGAGAAAATTGGTATGGTACATAACAAATCATTATAATCATGCAAACACCACGATTGGGTGATCCAATGACAATTCACTTCTTTTCCACTTAAAACGTTTTTAAAATACAATGATATGTTATGTAGAAAAATTAATTAATTCATGTTCCTCCGGCTCCAAACCTCAAATGGATTTGGCATTTGAATGCTCATCTATGCATCTTGTTGTTCATATGGATATTGGGTCTCAGCAAGTTGACATGTAATGTTGTGCCACTAGAAGGGGGTTAGACCAAGTTATGCTTGTGAGGATTTGGTACATACTTTCTTCATATATCTTCTCCCTGGTGCTGCATGGCACTAATCATGTTTCTGCCATGAATTAGCCTCCTAACATAACAGCTGCCGGATAGCCACAATTCTATGTCATAGAAAGTATGATAAGCTAGGGTGTCGTACATAGTCACTAATTATCTGATATTTCATAACTATTATGGGATGTAAAGGACGGGCAAGGGTTCAAAAAAATTTTGGACCAATTTATGTGTTTCATATAGATTTTAGTAAATTATTTTTGATTATTTTTTTAAAAAAACATTGGTGACATTTTAAAGTATTGTCGATTAAGTAATTTAGGAATATACTTAAGCGTCGATATTACAAAATTTTCTGAAGCATCAGCTTGTTCTACACGGTTTATAATACTTTAAAGCGTCAGCAATCAACGATGTTTTCTGTTAGCGTCAAAAAAATAATTTTTTATATTTTATTTATCGATATATTTTTAATATTTTTGAAAAAGTCGGAAGCCATTTTTATGATGCTTGTAAGCATCAGAAATAGCAGTTATCAGCATGTTGGCAATGATCTATGATTACTATAGGGAGTGGTAAACATGGTTAGTATTGTTGGAGGGAAATTTAAATTTGAAAATCATAATCTGTGGTCCAACAAGTAATACAACGGTGATCCTCGTATGGTTGATGAATGTGTTGGCTTCCTAGGTCTACAGAAAAATTATATCTTCGCATGGTGTTATGTTATCACCCTCTAATATTATTTGTTGGTCTCCTTCTGAACCAAACTGGATTAAATTGAACTTTGATGGCTCCTACAGGGCAAATGGATGTAATATTGGTTCGGATCCGAGATAGCTATGGATCCATAACGGCTGATGGGGTCGATCCCGTGTTCAGAGAATAGGGAGAATGGGAATGATTAAAGTAGAAGGAATAAAGGCAGCAAGGAGACTGACTTATGGGTGGAAGGTGACTTGGCAACAACTTAGTGGCTCAATCAAAGGCCTAATTATAACCATCCATACATCTTGGCAACAGCTACTTGTAAGAGGGAATTTGCACTTTAAAGTACCGAATTTTTTTTTATTTTTTTAATGAAACAGATGGCTTATAGCCACACAGCCAACATAATTAGAAAACAAAATATCTTTAAATTGGGGAGGTGAATCTGTGCGCCCCATCCAAGCACCTAAGTGGCTATGTCATGACTGATGCTGCTTATAATTTTCCACAACAAAACCCATGCATGTTTTGGGCAATATATGGTCAACTATTACAAAAAATTAAGAAAGCTCAGCTACTATGCTCACGAATCAAATTTAATTAGAAGAACGGGAAAGAAGGAATTTAAACCTGCACTGTACAGTCTTCAAAGGTGACTTCCTACCGGTGTCTTACTATTTTATTTTTTTGATTCCCATAGGTGTATTTATTCTATATTGGTTTAATAAAATCCTATCTATCCAGAAATTTTTTTTTTTTTTAAAAAAAAGTTGACTCTAGCAGCATCGTGCATGCAAATTCCTGAGCCTGTTAAATAGAGCCATGAACGTAACATTAGAGTTGTAATGTACACAGATGATAGACTACATTGATAACCTAAGATTTTCTTAGGTGAGCAGTTTGCACAGCAAAATACTGCACCATGCTCAATGGCCATCATTAGAAAATGGATGGCTCTTAACAACGATTGGCCATACATGGCATGTCAGTTCATCTTGTATGATAGCCATCCATCTTCTGAAGATAGCCATCAAGCATGATTCAGCATTCTACTCACTGATGGCTTACGCTGGATGTACAGACGGTGGCTTTAAGCATATGAACTGCATGTGCACTCGTCCAGTTATTGATCTAATGTAATACACAATGAACCAGCTCGGTTCATTGTCAACTTCAAGTGAAGAGTACATTTTAGCAGGCAAGCTTCTGCGTAAACAAAACTCCCAAACATTTTGATGGCAGTATACTATTGGTTTGAATAGAGGAAGGATGTAACTAGCAACAAAATGACTTGCAGGGATGATATAGGAACACATACATGAACAAATGAAACACATAAAAATTTAAATATCAAACTAGCATAAAAGAGGAATATGTAGGATCAACTTTCAACAAGAGCTAAGAACACTATCAAAAGAATACATGCAAATCTGCAGCTTGTTAGGCATGGAAAATTATTTTTTTCCCTTAAGTAAATAGGCATACAAAATTTTTCCCAGCTATTAGTAATATATAGCTACCTATGTGCTGCTATAGTTTAAATGGTCACTGCTTTTTTTTGCAACTAATGAAGTAAACATGATAGAAACCTATACTTTCATGAATGTACAAATACTCGGCATCTCACAAATGAAGAAATCATTAAAGCCTCTGAAATTTATAAACCTCCTCACCAAATTTAAAGAATGACGCATTCTTTTACATTAATTCACACAACTTTTAAGGCCGATGCTTACTGCTGAATCTAAGAGATTAAAGTTGTTCCGAAAGTATATATGAATTGGTGAGGTGCTGAGAAGTGCAACTAAAAGCATCCCATGAAAATCAAGACATTAAAGTTTTGCAGATACTCTGCAATGCAGTTTTATTCAAGATATACATCAAAAACATATTATATCAAACTGACAGCATCAACAGGTTTGAAAAAATATATATACATATTTTTCACAGTAAGCTTGTTCTTTAGTGATACAGCCAATATACTTGGGTTAGACCAGAAAATACCATCATACATTTCCAAGCGAATTGAGTCTCAAATTTAAACCACCAATCTATGAAGTGCTATTTAAGAACAAGTATACAGATTATCCAATTCCTTTGCAGATTATCTGGTCCACACTTTTATCTTGTCTTTCTCCAGGTTATTTCTGCTATGCGGAAACACCTTTTGAGTAGCAACCACCTTTCTAGTCAGCCTTCCAAATGCCTTGGCTGGATCTATTTTCCTAACCTTGCCCAATTCACTTGGTTGTACCCTTTTCTCTACTATGGTTGTTGGCGTTGTAATATTGTTTTCAGATTTCCCAACCATCGCATTTCTGAGTTCTCTTTTCCGTTTGATCTCATGAAGAGGGTCAGCTCCTCGTAACAAAATGGAACCCGGACCAGTCAGTGGCTTGTTAATAGAGTTTGAGCTTCTTAGAATCTGAGGGTCTGTTTCACTCGTTGATTCATCCCTCGAAAATGCTTTCCCTTCAGTTGGTGTTGCAAATTTGAGAGCATCATTAGAGTGCAACAATGACATAGATTTTGACTGATCTCTTTCTTCTCTTAGCTTGCTTTCAAGCTCCTTGACCTGAGAATTGAAGAGAACATATCAGTTACCACCACTACTATTCTTTGTGTGAGGACTCATGCAGATGTGTCTTTAATCCCACATCGGCTATATACTGGGTAGATCTTGAGTATTTATATAGGCCAAGAAATTCAAAAAATACCTTTCGATTAGTCTTTTTGGGTGAGATCCTGAGTTGTAACAAATAGTATCAAAGAGGATGTGGCCCCCATGGCCTATGTAGACTAGGGGACACTATCCTATTGGGGCTGATCACCATGCTTGTGATTAGATTTGAATGGATTTGGACCTGTAGTTTGATAAGGATGCCAGGGCTTAAATGGGGGTATGTGAGGACCCATGCGGTCGTGTATTTAGGCACACATCAGCTATATATTGGGTAAATCCTGGATACTCATATAGGGACAATGAACCCAAATAATACTTTTTGGCTAGCTTTTTTGGATGAGGTACTAGGTTGTTAGACTTTGATTATATTAAAGAAAGAATGGATCACTTCCTGCTGCAAAATGCCAACTACCTTTTGTTCAAGCATCAGCTCAGATTGCAGTCTCTCCTTTAGTTTGTATTCAAGTTCCTTAACCTGCACAGCATGCTAAAAATATCAGCCACAGTAACTTGGTACCAGAATAATTGGACCATGTGCATCTGGTTGACTAGTACCTTTTGTACAGGTACTGATTCAGAGCATAGTTTTTCTTTAAGCTTGCACTCCAGCTCCTTAACCTGCTGAAACATTTAATATAAAAGCACCTGAACTAATTATTACTGCTATTTTCATTCACAGATAATACACAAAGCAGTATTGTTTGTTGCTGGAACCTTTTGCTGAAGAATCATAGATTCAAAGTGTTGTTGATCAGTCAATTTGTATTCCAACTCTTTTACCTGAAACAAAAAATAATATAGTTGAATTTGTTTATTGAAACTGCAGTCTTTTAGTTGGAAAAACACAATGACCTTATGTGATCAAACTATACCTTTTGCTGAAGCGTGATGCATGCTTCTTCTTTCCCCTTCAATTTTTCTGAAAGTTGCCAATATTGCTTTTCTGATAAGTTTTGAGACTCTGCCTTCGACTCAAGTTGGCTTTCAAGCTCTTTGTTCTTCAAGAAAATAGGATACAGAAATTGCAGATTTTACTAAGAGCAATTAATTAAAAAAAAAATCAGATGTTTTCATAAATAATATGCAATACCTTTTCTTGCAAATTTCTGCAGAGCTGTTCTTTTCCTCTCAGTTTATTCTCTAAGTTTTGGCAGTGTTCTTCTAGCTTCTGCAAGGACTCGTCTTTAATTCTGGATTCTTGTCTTACTTTATCAAGCTTCAAGATAAATTATAAGAAGGAAAGAAACAATTGGGTCAGCTAGGCGACTGACGCTGAACATTAATGCATAATATAAACAAAAAACATTGTAAGCCAGCTTATAAGCTCCTCCATACTCACCATCTGTTTCATCTTTTGAAGCTCTCCTGTGTCAACCTGCTTCCTTGCAGGACCCAACTCTATATTTCTGACTCGACTTGCAAAGTTCAATGAACTGAGAGTTTCACCCAAGTCATTATTTGAGGGGCCGATTTGCACAAACATTAAAGCTTTCGACTCACCGCCTGCTTATATAAAAAGGAAAACAAGGTTAGGTAAAGAATTCAATGGAAAAACAAAAGCCTCAATGAAATTTTGTTAACAAGGGCAGATATCTGAAAATAAACTGAATGTTTATACATGAATCAGTGACATACTTAATGAATCTTGCAGCAAATGTGTCAGCTTGGAATTCCTGAATGAATCATAAATTTTGTTAATTTGACAGCAAAATAATAAAGTAATTTACATAGGATTTTGCAAGTCATTTTTTATTCTATTGGACATCATGCCCTACCTTCAAATAAATGAATGTAGTGTACACATGTAAAAATAATCAGTGGGAAGAGGCATATAATGGTCCATTGAAGTCCAAAATGTACCAGTTTTGCCAGAAAAAGAATCTATTTTTGTAGGAAATGAAAAAAGTGTATTTCTCTTGCAAAATTCCCATTATGCCTCCTATAGATTGTCATGCAGTAAAGCTTCAAAACCTGTATGGAATGTGACTGCTTTTGGTTGCAAGAGCAGACATGACATCTCCAAGGGCTGAAAGTGATCTATTAATGTTCTGAGCTTCCTTAAGCCTCTCCCCCTGCACATCTGTCTTTGCCAACCTCTCACTTCCTGCCAAATCTATGAGCCACAGCTTGCTTTTTGTGGACTCTCCATTCATGATATTTCTTGCTCTCACCGTTATGCAAAGCATGCTGAAGGCATGGAGGATGACAATCATGAGAGTATATAAATATAACATCATCAAAATAACATTCACACAATAACAAAGAATGCCAGGATACTGACCAGTGGGATCGACTACTGTGCTCATTCACATTATTAGATCCAACAGCTCTGGCATTACTTCCAGCTTGCAATACATCCCAAACTTGCTTTATGTTCTCTACTTTGGACTCCACTATCCCTGGCACATGATGAAATCCTTCAGCTGCCTGTCTTACCTCCAGCCTGATAGACGAGACGAGCAGAACTTCATTACACTAATACAAGAAACAAATATTTTCTTCTTGGAGAAAAAGAAAATTATAAGGAATGAATTATACTTCTTTGTTGATGGGAACGTTGCCAGTAAGTCTCTGATCTGCTCATTGTACACCTCAAGAACACTGACTGCTATGTCATAGTTAAACGTCTCCTTCCTCTCTGCAGCAATTTTAAACAATTCCTCCAAAGTTCTGTAATTCACTCCTCTGTTCTGCTCATTACCCTCCATTGTGAAAGTCTTTCCTGTTCCAGTCTGCCCGTATGCAAATATGCACACATTGTAACCATCCAAGACTGATGTAACCAATGGTGATGCATCCGCATAAACCTCAGCTGCTCATCAGTGATGATAAGGAGTTAATTGAATACAGTATGAATAGAGCCTAATGATACATCTATTTGTTTTGATACAATTACAGAAAGGATGACTTTGTACTAGTTTCCTTACTAACATGCTCTTTAAGTTGTTCAGATAACAGGATGCTACAGAGCTTGTGGGATGATAAAATTTTCTGTTATACAGTCTTTATGTATGTGGAAGCAAATCAATAAAGTGGTGGTGTAAGGGAATATTGGAGAAATTTAGTCATCTTTTCATCTGTGTACAAGTGCATGTAATTAAAGCATCAATAAGATAACATGAGGATAACAGATTGGTTTTATCAATGTAAAAGGAATATCTCCTGAATCTAATTAAGAATATCCTGTAAAAGCAACACATTCAGTGCTATAATGGAAACTAGCCACTGGTTACTAAATGCTTTTCAATTTCATTTTTTGAAGTGAACTATAGCTTAAATTGCAAATTTTTCATCATAATCTATTCATATTATGGGCTCAACTTTGTCCTAGGTTGTCCAGGATCCACAATTTACAAAGCACCATTTTATATATCAAGCAATACTAATCTACTTTGGTCATCCTTTAGTTTAGGCTCACCTTTACTGAAGGTTGTAATGGCCCTCACATGCATTATTAAGATTTGTATTCATTGATAAGTTGTTGCTTGACCATCCTTTGGTATTCAGACCATCAAATTTAAGGTGCTTTTCAGAATGGATCGTCCAATTAATCAACAATAGGCTACCTTGGTCATCCTTACGTAAATGTTCACCTTAGGACAGAAGGTCGCAAAGACCCTAATATGCACCATAAAAACTTTGCATAACCTGACAAGCAGTTACCTTGACCATCCTTTGGTGTATAAACTCTGTCAAATTTAAAAATCTTTTTGGTAGATTCACCAGTCATGATCCCAATATCACCCTCCTTTGCTGCATCAAAGTCTACTATGGTTGTGCAACCAGATAAAACCTCCTCCTTAGTTAAGGGACGACACCTACAAAACACCCTGATGTTCCCTGAAGTAATAAATGTGATAAAGCTTGGATTAGACTTCTGTAGTCAAGTGATCTCAATACAACATTTAAGAGAGAGAGAGAGAGAGAGAGAGAGAGAGAGAGAGAGAGAGCGATAGAAAACACACCTTTTGTCTCTTGGACTTGATTATATAATTTCTTTCTCTTGGCTATCTCTTCACTATACTTTATTTTAAGATCTTCACACTGTGTAACTGCAAGCATAAAGCTATGAAAACCTCATGGTAAATGGATTTTAAGCATCTTATTGAGTTTACTGCAATTGAACATACCTAAGGTCTGAACAGCAATGATCATCTTATTCAAGTCAGGTGTTGAATTGGCACATTCATGTGCCTCGATAGCAAGCTGGGATTGCTCTTGTTTCATTGCCTGAGATAAAAAGAAAATGATAAAATAAAGGTTTATTGATGACCAGATTCCCTTATAAATTAAAACCATCTTTGATTGTGCAAGCTTCATGCACGTTTACAGGATATAGTGCATACCTTAATTTTTTCTTCCAAATTAGAGAGAGCAGCAAACCACGACTTCTTATCATGTTCATACCTTTCAGAAACATCTCTCAATTTGCCCGTTTGTTTTCCAACAGCTTGTTCTATGAGCATAAAAATAATATGTAAAGACAAAGTTGACCAGACATAAAAGAATACCATTCTAGTCGGATCAAATTGCTTACCTAGAGTATCAGTTTGGAAGAGCCTATTGTCAAGCTCCATTCTTAGCCTTTCCAGCTGTTCATTTGTAGCTGTTAGAGACATCCATGCTTCATAGCATTCATCAGATTTTAATTTGTATTGACTAGTCAGCTCGTGTATTTTCTTCTCATACTTGGCAATATATTTACTTCGAGCTCTAGTCTGCAGGATGGACAATGAGGCAAAATAAACCAATGCAACAATCTATTCTAATGCAAAATTTCAAGATTCCAGTCTAAATTTTTTGATCCTGACCTGAGTTGGAGAAACTTCTATCTCAGCAGCACATTTGTTACATATCAGATGCTCAGGTTTCACCAAAGGTGCTGCATTAAATTCCAAAGAAATTCAAATTACTTCTAGTCCAACCATAGAGGACTCATAGATTAGATGATCACTACAATATTTACCTGACAATTTGGGTGCTTTTCTAATGCAAATCCCACTAACAGTTGGAGTCCCACTAATTCCTTCAAATCTTATGACAATAACTCCATTATCCAGCACAGGGACTCTGACATCAACTAGCTGCAGTGGCTTATTAGCTCCAACAACTGCATATACATCAAGTTCAGATAGTATCTGCAATGCTTACATGGAAAGAGACTTTCAGAAACCTCCACAAATGGTTATCTAGATCCCAATAAAAAAGATCAATAAACAAAAATTTGTCTCCTTGCCTTCTCTTCTTGCATGGAAACATCAAACAGCCTAATTCCTTTAGGTCCATATGTGTTAACTATCTCTGCAAAGTGCAGATCTACAAAATAGTCTCCAGGTGCAAGACCTTCAAACTTGTAGCAGAAATTTCCATAACGTGCAGACTGATACAGAGATGGGTAATCACCCCCTTCAACTATCGGCTCATTGGTTTTTATTACATCTCCGCCTCGAAAATAAGAGTCACCCAGAAAATTTATATGGGAATCTCGTCCTTCTATTGGAGAGCCACCAGAATTCACAAACATTACAACATCATCTGCCTCAACAAAAATGTAAAAAAAAAAAGAAAAAAAGAAAAAAGGAACAGAAGGGTTACAACCAATGCCTACCGTGCGACAGAAGAGAACAATAGCTCAAACTCAGAACCTTCAGATCAAGAATGCTATAAAAATATTATGGCAAACGAGACATCAAATTTTACAGTTCTCATACGGACATACATAACCGAATCTAGAAGATAAGAGACTCAATTCAATTTAATTCGTTCTAAATAAGTGGAAAAAAAATCTAACAAGAGCTCAAAGTTTATGATTCAAATCACTTTGGAAGATAAATAAATGCAAAACTCGAAGACAAAACAAACATCAGGTTCTAGATGTCGAATTCCAGCCCTAATAGATAGCATTTCTTGAAGTTTAAGGGCTCAATTTGATTAATCAACAAAAAATAACACAAGAAATATCAATCAGAGAAGACAAAATCTGAAGATATACGACTCAAACTACTTCAACTGTTAGACTAAAAAATGCCAAGAAAACAGAAAAATTGAAGCCCTGATTATGGAAATCCAGCCCTAAAGCTTAGCAATTCGAAAGACAAGGCATTCATGTCCCGTCAGAAAGATAGCAACCAATAATCCAATTCGATCTAAGAATTGAAAACACCATTTTGTGCAGATATAAGCCTTCATACTTCTTGCGAAATTACAAGTCCAACCCTAATAATTTTCAGCTGAAAAAACAAAAAAATTAGATACCGTAGGAACCAATTAAGAGATCAACAAGAAACAAAGTCTGAAGGAGACATCTACCAGCTCCAAGATCTGAGTGCCTTCGTAGTATTTCATCCGAGTAGACAGCAAAAGCAAAAGAAAGAGTAAGAAGAAACTAACCTCGGCAATCCATCTCCCTAAGCCCGCACTGGACTAGCCTCGACCCAGAAACCAAGATCATCGAATCAAAAGAATCATCGGCGGTGACGCCCATCGTCGAATCGGCGTCAACTACGGGAGACTTCTCTGAATTTTTCGTCCAGAAAGACGGGCTCAAAACACCGGAATCTAGGGTTACGGTTTCCCGGTATGGGCAGAAAGCGCTCTGCTGGCTCCCTTCCATGGGATCCGATATTCTCAGCTGAAAAATTTTCAGAGATCTCTGAAATCTTGGAACGGGGAGATTGAGACAGGGAGCCGATAAGAGTTTCCTTCCTAACTTTTCTTTGCTTGGAGCTTGAAAGGTTCAAATTCGAAAATAATACGACCGTTGGAAGCACTCGATTGCTGCATCAATGCATTGTTCCAGGGAATTTAATAAATGTTTACCTTAATTGAGAGGCCAATCTCAACCGTCCATTCCGTGAACTCTTCTGGATGGAAGCCTAGATTGGGAAGGGTATAAAGCCGTGCCCACGCTCGGAGAACCTTTCGGTGGGGTGCTTACCGTGCTTCCTCCCAACCGTGGAATTACCACGGACTTAATAGTTTCCAGCCCGGGCAGCGCAACAGTGGAAAATATTTCCCTTACATCACATCTCAGGTAATCATATGATCCAATTATCCGAGGACATGTGGCTTAAATTTGAGAAACTATATCCTGCACCACGTGCGCATCGTAGGAATAAAATGAATAAAATGAATAAAATGAGACTAATTGTTTGGGACAGCAATCTGAAATGAATGATGAATGAGATCTAAAGAAATTAAGATGATTGACATAATACACGACCATCAAATTCATCAGATGCAAAATATAATTTCTCATCTCCTGATAGGATGGTTGTGCAACTCTTAAAGTTCGCCTTGTAGTTTACCACAAAAAAAAAAAAAAAAAATCACCTTATAAAGGAGACCTTGGCAGGTTTTTATTATTATTATTATTTTTTTGAGCTTTGTGAGGGATCTACCTAACCTGCTCCTCTTCCAACCACCAATGTATGGTAAGTTGCTAGTGATTTTGAGAGCTCAAGGGAACATCATCCTTTTAATCTAATCATGCTTGCTGGTACTTTTTTAGGATGAACAACCCATCGATGGGCTAACTATTAGTAGTTTGAAGTAGGGTCTTTTTTAAACAAAAATCATATGGGGTGGTCATTGTAGACTATCAATTAGGACAGACTTATTTTCATATCATAGTTTTTTTTTTTTTTGTATCTTAAAGAGAAAACTCAATAGTTAAATAGAGATTGAATTTTTCTTACTAACGAAATCTATTGATTTCATAACTGAAAAATAATAAAAAAAATGACACACCCAAAAAAAATTTTAGAAAAAGGCCATTCATATCCCTTTTTTTTATTCATCGAGCATCTCCATCCTTTTCCCCATCAAGCTATTTCTCTCATCTGTGCGCTCTTCCCCCTAAGTTTCTTTCTCTTCTTCCAAATCCCACGTATCATCTCTCCTACTTGTGAGGTTTTCCTCAAGTCCTTTACAGGTACATATTTTAAATTTCATCAGTACATAATACATGATTAAATGGTATATACTTACTAGATAATTTATTAATACATACAGTAAGTTTTCTTGATACCAGCAACGACCTAATACTTGCCTAAAACTAAATTGATACACAAATTTCTATGATATTCATTAGTTCATAATATATGGCTGGTTGATACATACATAGTAAAATATTCATTTAATATTCTAATACACTTCTTTAGAAAAAAATGATACACAGTTTCTAGAATATAATGCTCACTAATATATAGTACATAACCAAAAGATATACGCTAGATGGCTTACTAATATATATTTTAAATCTTTTTGATACACACTCAATAATGATCCAATAAATATTTACATGTAAATTGATACATAATTTATCAAATTTAGTATTCATTAATATACAGTATATAACCAATTGATACATATCTAGTAAAATATTCATCCGACGTTCCGATACACATCTCTAGATAAATCAGTATATATTTTCTATAATATAGTGCTCACTAATAAGCCACCTAGTGTAATGATTTATAGTATACGTCAGTAAGGAAATTAAGGAAGATCTCATAGGTAGAAAAGATGGTGCGTGAGATTTGAAAGAGGAGAAAAAGACTCAAGAGAAAGACTTTACAGATGGGAGAAATGACTTGATGAGAAAGAGGATAGATGGAGAGGCTTGATGAAGAAGAAAGAAGATATGTATGATTTTTTCTTATGAAGGGTCCCTATTAGATGTGCAATTTTATTTTTTTTATTTTTCAGTTATGGAACTACTGGACTCCATTAGTAAAAGTCTTATTCTTATTTGACTTTTGATTTTTTTTTTTAAGATGCAAGGAAAAAAAAATATGATATGAAAATAGGCCCACCCTATATGATGGTCTATAGTGCCCGCTCCATATAATTTTTGTTGGTCGCTTTTTTAGATTTTTGAGCTCTGAGTAGGGGTGCAACATCGATGGACCAGGTTGGTTTAGGGGTTGAGTCATGCCCAACCCAACTATCTACCTTAAACCCTAACATATCTTTGGCTAACTAGAAATGGGTTGATTTGGGTCAAGTTACATAAACGGTATTTAAGATAATTATGTAAATTTGGTGATTTTTTTTTTTGAAAAATAGAAATTGGGTGACATCTTCGACTTATGCTACCATATTACTCTTAAAATAATCAACTCCATACATTATTGAAATATATTTAGCTGTTTTGGCAAGTGATACTAATATGAATGGTTAATAAAACAATCAAATATCATAAAGCTGCAATTTGCAAGAGATGTGACAAACGACAATGTCCCCCATCATTAATGGACTGGATTTGGATTGTGTCCTGAACATGATGTGTGTTGCGGATGACTATTAATCTATTATTTCCACTACGGTGCAGGAAAAACAGAAAAGACGACTTTGATCTTTCAAAAATAAATTTTATTTTCAAATTTGATCATTATATTTTTAGTTTGAAAAGATGTTGTTTTCTTGATATGTTGTTTTCTTGCTTCTTTCTTTCACAGTGATAATTGAACGATGGAGACTACACTTTGTTTATATGAATAAAAAAAAAACAAAGAGAGAGAGACGTGGAGACAATGTTTTGATATAAGAAAACTACAGAAGAAATTGCTGTCTAGTTCCTTCTCATGACATCTGAAACATAGAGCTTGCTCATAATTTGGAATGTTGGCCTTCCAAGCCTTGCCAGGTTTGGTATGGATATGAAAAGGACGAGAAGCATAGCATCATAAAGCGATGGAAGCTGAAGGGATAGGCCCTTTCGCGTTCATCAAAACAGCTTCTTCCCTGCCCCTCATTCCTCACCAGTCCATTCCAATCTCTCTCCAACAAAAAGAGAACATTTTTATAGCTTCTTTTCTTCCAGCGCGTGTCAAAGGGAGAGGAGGGAGGAGAGAACCCCGTTATTGTTTTTCCTTTTGGGCTGGTGAAGTGGATCCTTAGTACTGTAGACAGTCGGCGTACTGACCGCAGTAAAGAGAGAAAGCTTTCTACTGCACGACGACTCTTTTAAAAAATTTTTTTATAAAGGTGTGTCCATGCGGAGATGGGGGTGCTGGGGATGAATTTTATTAAGATTTGGAGAAAGAGTAGACTCAAAAGTTTTGATCTTTTTGTTCAGATCTCTATAAAGTTTTTGAGCTTTCGGAGTGTACGAGGAAGATAGAAAGGTAAGATTTTAGCTCTTCTGCAAATTTTCAGCACTTGATTATTTTGAGAAAGAGTCGGCTCAAAAGTTTGATTTTTTTGCTCAGACCTCTGTAAAGTTTCAAGCTTTCTGAGTGTACGAGGAACGCCCAAACGTGGGAATTTAGCTCGTGTCTTGAATTTTTCAGAATTTGACATCTGCGTCATGCTTCCATTGAAAAAAGAAATTTTTTAATTCGCTTAAGAGGAAAATAGATGATTCATTTGTAATTTTAATAACTTTTGAGTATCTATTTGTGAACATCCGTTTTATCTATTTTTAAGACTTCTCTAATATGATGCCAATATGAGATTCTTCTCTTAAAAAAATCTTTTTCTCTGCAACTAGAGATAAAGCAGGAAGAACTTTGAGTTCTATTTACTGTGACTTTTGTTGGGCTTTAGGCCCTGGTTCCTCTCAGAAAGGTTGTTCACCTTACCTCTGTCTTTTGTCTCTTAAGTAATTTTTGTCTCTACTTAAGTAATTTTTGTCTCTATTATTCTAATTGATATTTGTATTGCAAAATCACTGAACCTCCACGCTAGAATAATTTAATGTATGACAGAGATTCGCTTCTTGTAAACATAAGTTTTAAAAGCAGATTCTACATGGAACTCACCCTACCGAATTCACCAATTTCACTCTGACAAAGAAAGATAATTTAAACAAGCATCGCATGCCAATATACTGATCCTGCAAAGCTCTGCCATCTTAATCAACCAAATCCCATACTTCCAATAGAACACTAATCTAATACAAGAACAAGAATAATAAAAGTTAAATATACATGCTATATGGCAGGGAGAGAGAGAACGCCAGTAGTTCTTTTACTCTTGAGTCATCAACCCATTAAGATAAACAGGGTGAGAGAATACCGCTCCCAAAAGCTACTAAGATTTGTTCAGTCCAGTTCAACTTTCTTATTTAATTTTTGAAAACAAAAACAATACCAAACAGGTATAACAAAACGTATTAAAATGACTAAAACAAAGACAACCTGCACCTTTTTGATTCTAAACTAAACCATGATTACATACAATATCCAATGGATAATAAAACTAAATGATGATTACATAGCAAAGTAGAAATCTTGCTTCATTCCGATCTACCAAAAGAGCAAGACATCTAAAAATACAATAACAACAAAGCCCACACCAATCAGGAAGAAAGAAGGCAAAAAAAGGAAAAAAAAAAAAAAAAGAGCGAGTACAAGAGAGAGGAGGGAAGAGAGAACATAACGATCCTCAGAGGAAGCCGGTCTTCTGTAAGACGGCGTTCCGCACCCGCCGGAGATCCCTCCCTTTGAGGGTCCGCCCAACGCCCTCGAACACCGAGAACGTCATCACGTGCGACCTCGCCACGATCACGTGCGGCGGCACCATCTCCTCCTCCTCCTCCTCCTCTTCCCCTCTTTCCTCTTCCCCGTCCTCCGCTTCCACCCTCCTCCCCCTCCTCCAGCTCGGCCATGCCGGAACGTTCACCGGTGCCGACTGGTGGAAACCCTTCCCCATCCCCATCCCCATCCCTCCCCCGGCCTCCTCTGCGCCCGCTCTCCCAGCCGGCACCGGAACTGACACGCTCCCACGAGCCGCCGCCGCCGCCCGCCGCCTCTGCCGCACGAGGGGCAGGCTGTCCTCCGCTAGCGCCGCCGAAAGGCCAGACCTTTCCGGCACGAAGGACCTGGTTTCGGACCGTCGGTGGCGGTAGCTTTCGGACGGCGAGTAGGAAGGTAGGCCGGCGGCAGAGGGGGAGGAGGAGCCGGAGGAGAGTTCGGAGGCGGAGGAGAAGGAGGAGGACCAGACAACGTCGCTCTCATCGAACTCGAGGTTAGGGTAGGGGTCGGAATCGGGCTGATTCAAGAGGCCGAAGAATCGAGCGGAAGAAGACGACGTTAGGTTGGAGTCGAGGGGTACGCTCGTCTCCTCCCCCATCGCCCCTCCGTCGCTTCCTCTCTATCCCCTTGTCGTCGCCGAGTCTCCCACGGTTCTTTCTTTATACCCGAGCGGGGGGCGAGCGGAATAAGAATTGCATCTTATCGTGGTCGTGAGGAGCAATGGACCGCCACATCAGCTGGGGCTGACAGAATCTTGAGAAAAACGGATAACCTTGGATTTGCTCATTCTTCCTAACACCAGACAGCTATGTTCACAGGGTCTATTACCATACATGGGTTCGGATTGTACCTTTCAAGTGAGAGAATGGTTGATTTTTTTTTTTTTTTTTCCCCTCCGCAGCATTATCATTGGGTCACACCCCATACAGCTTTCCACACCCTCCATGCTCTCTTTTTATCTATCAGCTAAAATGGCTATTGTGTGATTTAACGGTGCAAAAAAATAAATTATTTTTTTCAATACAACAATCTCATAATGACTATAGTGTGATCCAACAATAAATACTGTAGAAAAAAATTATTTTTTATATAAAAAAATATAACAATCTTATAATTACTATTGCACGATCTAGCAGTGTATATCGTGAAAAAAAGATGAATCATTTCTTCATACAAAAAATATAATATTTTTATAATAATTATGATATGATTCGATAATATATATCATAAAAAAAAAAAAAAGATGAACCATTTGTTCACACAATTGATACATACATCAAATATAGTGATTTCATATGTAGAGACGATCTGGATTCTATTTTGGATTAGATGAATTAGTTGATCTAAACCAAACACTCAATGCCACCTGTGCATTAATCAGTAGTGGGTGATTGATTAATGTTATGCTATTTAATCATCCATCAATGGTTGATGCATGGTGCAGAGGTGATTCAACTAGACCCTCTAGTAAATTATAGAGGACTCCGGTATTCGGCGATATGACACAAGAACCCAAAAGTTGCCATCAAGATGAACAAATTTCTTGCTTGGACTTTGACGCTCTCCTGCTTTTAGTTGCTTTCAATCTATACGGGCTGGTCCCTTTAGCAAGGAATGGCTGATGCAGTGGATATGGCTCTCTATCATGTGGTTTATTTATCTCCAGATTGGAATAAAATCATCCACACTTTTGCCTTCCTCTTCGGTGTGGTCCATTCACCCCACTTTCATTATTCAAATCTCATTTTATCAATTGTGATGATTCTACCAATGCTGGGATCCTTTTCATAGATTATTGACGAGAATCCACTGAAAGGAAAGGTGGGTGATCCTTGTCGGTAGAAGCTACTGCTCGCCCACAAATAACCGACGGACCTCCAGCTTTGACACGTTCCCTCACAATGGCCGTACACCAACGACACAGTCTCTTGATGAGATCGATGGTCGTCATAAACTTATTTGGTTAATCAGAAGCTGTTGGTGGTTGTCTTTTTGTGCACCAAAGTTGGTAGATTTGATATATTTTTCTTCGAGTTTTTTATATTATTGTACTGGGGAATGCATGATAATGAGAATACAAACATAATCCTCCCACTCTTGCCGTATCTTTACAGCAGTCGAGATTTGATGCGTTGATGTACTTCGGTCATATTTTTTTTTATAAAGCTTGTAGTAGAGTGGTGGCAGTGTTCCGTTCAATCATGTATTTCTTAATTTCACGGAGCAATGATGAAGCCAAGAAAGGCCGCATGATTTGACCGCTGGCAAGTGTTGGACGTCACCACTAGCAGACATGGTGGACCCATTGGGTCCCACAGCAGCAAATTATGAGGCCTACGGAATGCTGCCATCTTTCCCGTCCTTCCAACTTGCGGTTCATCTTTCTGGTGGGGCACACATATATCGATGGAACACAATTGTGACCAGCGACAGCGACTGATGGCCGAAAAAAAGAAATAGTGCAGTGGGAGAGATGTAATATTAACCAGCAGCCAATCTCTGGCCACCATTCCCTTTCATCGACATAGCAGCGAAGATTACATGTTTTATAACATTAAGAACTTACCAGGCCAGTATTTGGGGATTCCTAGGGGCCCAAATGGTCCAAATCCAGACTCACGTCACACTAAACCTCTGGAGGGAAAGAATAGGTTTTTTTTTTTTTCTGCCGATGGTTAGCTCAATGATTCCCTATTGCAGTGTTGGAATGAGGAAGTAAGAGAGAGTGACGTGAAGGTTAAGCCATTCACCTGCTGCCATAGCAGATATGGAAAAGGGAAATAGAGCGGTGCTGTATAGCATTTTATTTTTCTAAAGATTGCCTTTCTGATTTTCTGATGCCTTGGGGCAGATTATTGTCTTCCACAGGAACTAGAAGCAGCAGACGAGCAAAAGCGAAGCAGGATTACCATTTTGTTTTCTTCTTCTTTTTTCCTTTCTTTTGGTGCCCCGGGGGTGCGTGAGTGGGAATGTGATGTGGAGGATTGGAAAGTTTGTTTTTCTTCTATGGTTTAGTGATGAGAGGTTTGATGTTTATTGCCCAAAGATAATGAATAAAAGAAAAGCTTAACAGCTATCTTATTGCAGGTACACTCAATTGATATGCTTCATTTTTACTACAATTATACCTCCTAATTTATCTTGGATCCATCCAACTTAAGATAGGTCATCAGTAATGCTACTGTCACCAGCAAAATAAAGCCATGGTTGCACAAAATCAAGATGGCTCATGAAGACATCACTAAAAATTGCACGGCATCGGAAAGCAAGCAGATTAATCTGTAAAGCTAGGTGAACTTTCTTTATTTTTGCAAAATAAATCATTAATTACCTTTATTTCAATCAATCCCCAAGCTGCTGCTGTATAGATATCCAATAGCAAAATCTGGAGGATATGCTTACCACTATGTATTCCCCACCTTCACAATCTCCTCGATCTATAATACATGGGGAAGGAGTACAAAAGTGTCGGTGCATCAAAAAACCATTTTAGAAGACATGTATGATCAAATATTCAAGCATCATTTAACCACCAACATGGACACAAATCACATGGTATCTCAAGCCTACTTGATGCAAAACGGAAGAATCAACCAGTTATAATGCCTGCGAGAACATCACTCTTTCCTCTTGCAAAAATGGTGTAAACAAGCCGGATTGCATCTAACCATCCATCAAGAGAATCCCATGTGTCAGCAACCTGGTATCAGAACAGTAACCACATATCAGTATTCAAACTTGAATGAAAAACGATGATCTCCTTCACAAACCAATATAAAGGCCAAAGTTTGTGCTTGTATTGGTGCACGCAGAGAGGGAGAGGGGGAGAGAGAGAGAGAGTTCATTTACTACCATATAACAGA
Organism: Elaeis guineensis; assembly: GCF_000442705.2. Lineage (NCBI taxonomy): Eukaryota > Viridiplantae > Streptophyta > Magnoliopsida > Arecales > Arecaceae > Elaeis > Elaeis guineensis. The sequence goes on from NC_026003.2 coordinate 113,595,746, forward strand.
ACAAACTCTTTAATTATGTGAGTAACAAGATCTTCAAGCACACAACTTAAATCAAGAAGAATCAGAATAATATCAAGCAAGCTTGAAGAAAATAATTTCAGTGTGTATGTTGAGGTTGACCAAAACAACATAATGGCCATGCCAGGAAAAGAAGTATCCCATCTCTGTGCGTGTGTGTGCGCGCATGTGCCCTGTGTGTCATGGATCACCATATCAACTGCACTGGCCAAGTAGCTATTGATGATTGCAGAGGCCCTTACTAAGCATTAGGATGCACATCCCTAAGCATTAAGAACTACCCAACTTAGGTTGGTACCAGCCTCTGATCTATGCATCCAGCATCTTGGTTAGCCATGCCACATATACGAAAAAAATCCCCTTGAAACAAAAATGTTCTGAAAGAAATTCTTTTCCAAAAGGATCACAATTCAGCAAATGCTTCCAGAGCAGTTACAACATAATATAGGGCCAATTATCACAAAGTTCAATGCTACGTCCACCTTCCTGATAGTTTAGAAACAAAAGAATTTACACATTTTTAGCTTAAAGTTATCTAACTGTTGTGTCTATACATTAAGTTTCATGGCAGCAAGAATATCATATAAGGCCAATTATCACAAAGTTATTGATATGAACACTGTCCCAATGATATGACCACACACACACACGCACGCACCCACACACACTCTATCACAAAGTTTCATGATATGAGAACCATCTTAATAGTTAGAAGATGAAAGAATTTACACACACACACACACACACAGCTTTATGGCTTGAAATGGGCCAGAGCCAGCCCAAGGCCCATCGGCATGGGTTGGCAAGGCCCAGCTTGAAGCCCGAGCCAAAACCCAACATGTTTGAGGTCAGGCCCAGCCCTTCAGCCCAACCAAGCTTATTCAGGTTGGGCCCAATTGGGATCGAAGCCGAGCATGGTCCGGAACTTGAAAAGAAAAAATAGGGCCTAAGGCTGCACGAAGCCCCACAAAAATTCTGGGCGGGGCTTGTTCGATGGTGGCCCGGCCCAAGTCCAGCCCTAGTGATATGACTGCTGAGGATTTAGTGAGATTTAGACTGACGACCCTAATATTTTGTCAAGAACCAGGTTTGAATCCTAAATGTGGATCAGCAATAAATCTCATCCAGTAACCACATTAAATTTTTTTATTAGGTTCAATTTGAGCCTTGGCAGATCATAACCTAATAATATATCGGGTCTTTAATTATTTAAGTATAAAATGCATAAGTTAAAATATAGCTACCAAAATATCATACATACAAGTAGCAGATAGATATGGGGGTACTGATCCTATGGTCATCAAATTCAGATCTGAATTAGACCATAACTATTCTCACATTCGCACAAATAAGACTGTTTGTGAATCAAATTGACCATGGATTCAACCATCTCAGACACTTGCACAGAAAATAAATGGAATTCAGTTCTTAAACATAAGAGATAAACAAGTAAGGTGGTTACATGAAGATGAACAAAGTGAGAATATCTGCAACAATTTCATTTATCTAAATGCTGAAAGCTTTGAGCAGCATTTGGAGGGAATTTCTTACCAGATATATTGATCCATGAACTGTATCTATACAAAGGGCTGCACCTGGTGGCAGGGTTAGGTCCGCACATGCTGATACAGAGACAATATCCGGAACATCAACTTTAACTAGTGATTTATCATTGTGTGCAGATCCTTGCAGCCTGGCAGAGGGGGATAATTGTTTGTCGCCCTTAGTGACCTGAAAAGTGGAATATAAGTGGCAGTCATTAGCACCAGATAAGCATTTCTATAAAATATTTTCTAAATTACTGCTTCCTTGTGAAACCATCAGATGCTGATATGCATGTATAAGAAAAGAACTTGTTGCCTGGAAAAATAATGAAACAAGAGTACCCATTTTTTTGCTAAAATTCTCAGTCAAATTGACTACAAGTAACATCAAATTATATGAGGACAAAGTCACACATGTACAGCAAATATCACCGTCAAAGCACAACAATTCGTCCATTAAGAAATGTCATTAAGATAAGAAACATGGCATGATTTCTTTCATGCTCAAAGACGAGGAGAATATATAAAAAAATATTTGTTGCTATTTGACCAACTGAATTTCCTTCTTTTCTACCTTTTTGACTGTCTCCTTAAAATTCGACATACCAGCAAATCTCATCTATCTATTGGGTCACTTCTGCTTGGGGCCTTGCTCGTTTCAGAAACTAAAAGGGTTTATGAAGTTTAAAAAAGTCTCATGATGTTTTGCTGGAGAAAATATTGATGCTCCATCACATTAGTATATCCAGACAAGCTAATGTACCAAATCAAAGTAATGCATGTAATGTTCATATGCACAAATGGGAACTGCAATTTTCAGTCACGATCTTCGCTCCCCCAACAAGATGATGAATCATAGCAAATGTAATGCAGGTCACAAAAAAAGTCAGCAAATGTAATTTGAAATTGTTACTTCATATAGAGAGCATCAATATGAAAGGTGTGACATATGCCTACCCATGGAAGAAACAATTGAACTCATCTTCATGCTTTCCTTAATGGAGAGATATCTACTCCTATTTTTACATTTGCAGATTTATTCGACAAAAAGCAGAGGTTTTTCAATTAGTTGAGCTTTTTCAATTAGTTGAGCTTTTACGCCAATCTAACTTGAGGAACAATTAGCAACTTTGACTAGATTGCTAGGAGATTCAAAGAGCATTCTTCTGGCAAAATGGGGCTTTAAGATTAAAAGAGCATTCTTCTGGCAAATGGGGCTATAGTCAGCACTTGCAACCCTCTGCTACTGGATGGAGGTTCTGTGTTCAAACCCTGAGATAAATTTCCCCAAGCATTTGATATGGGTAGTTCTTCCATCATTTCTATGGCTTTCCACCATTGTTTCAGAGTTTGGGGGGGTGGGGGGCATTCTACTGCAATTTACTGGCAGTAGATAAATGTTTTGTAAAAATAGGTAAATTGTGAGGTGACTCAATCTTTCCCTATAAAGATAATGAGTATCTATTTATTTTCATTATAGATGTTAGAAAAATTTGGATCACATGCGGAATCACTGATGTGATTTGCACTAGTAACTCAACTCAGCTTTTTACATGTTATGGAGGGCAATTAAAATACATAAACATACATAATGGAACAGTGGGAGAGGCAAGAATTGACATGGGGTATGTTCTTCTAATAAAAGATTGCAACTGAATAGCCTCAACTTCTAATATAACAAACAAACCAAGAAGAAAACATAAGACAATAGACTTTATGATTTATGACACAGAGTAAAAGTAGCTTCCAATAAAAAAAGAATTTGTCTCAGAACATCTAGACAGAATACATTGCCCTCACCAATCTGTTGTCAAATTTAGAATAACAAAGCAATCTAACCTGTTGAAGTCCTTCATGATTCAAAACAAACTGGGATCTTTCCCAATCTTTATGAGGTGCAATTGGGTTCTTCGCAGGTGGTGCAGTCAAATATCCCACTTTTAGGTAGGGCAGAGGTAGCTGTGAGGAAAACACATCATGATTGGGAAACAAAAAAAAAAAAAAAAAGAGAAGACATCAGAGATGGGCATAACTTGAAACATAATTGCTACACAAGAAATAAACATCTGATGCATTTCAAATTCATACAAACTAAATGGGTGACATAACTGTAGGCTTTAGGACATGCTACAAGGTATGAACTGTAATGACATCAAGCATCGCTAGAACTGGTAAATTGTGCAAATGACAATAGAATCAGGGAATAAGGCTTGTTTTTTGGATCAAGGGTTAAAAATGCTTGATTGGATAATCAAATTAGTAGGCTTCTATGGTACTAGGAAGCAAATTCAGTAACAGGAATTTAGGACCCAGGAATGTAGATATGTCCACATACAAAAAGTCAACATCTCAAGCAGCCACAGAGTATGCATTATATCTTGCAAATCCTTGAAGCTTCGAGTCTAGCTCAACCTTGGTTTCACTTATTGCAAATATAAAATTTTAAACATAAAAAAGCATATTATATTTTCATTTCCTCATCCGAAGATACGATAATAACATTCGATTCTTTTCTTGGCAGTAGTGTGGGGCTAGGCCTCCCTAATTATTTCCAAGGAATACATCCATTGCTATCAGCCTGAGCACACTCTCTTTTCATGCATGGGATGGTCGGTCCACCGGTTGTCATTATCACCCTCAAATACGCTTACTCCAGCAATCCATTCAGCTGATTGCTTGCCTCCATGAAAGATATGAGAAGCTCTGTAATTATCAAGTAAACGAACAATAGCCCAGATGCCCAATAGGATAGGCATATAAATGTACAGGTCCAGTATGTGCTATTGATCCAAGAAATGATAGTGATAGAATCCAAAGCAGTTGTTCATGGCCATGACAAGACCATTGCAAACTGAGGGAAGCTCTGCCATTGTTACTGAGCAGGAATCCATATGGCAGGAGCAAGCATGGGTAATCCGACCTCTGTGATATCATGGAGAATGAACCTTACTCCACTCTATTTGACTTTAACTGCATCAACTCTCAAGGTAACCAGGAAATTACAAAGTAAAAGAAAAGGGGGAAGGCTTTACAGAGCCAAAGGTATAACAATAGACTGATGGGGCCAAAGTTTTGTTAGTTGGAGGCATGACATAACTCCAAAGCAAGGGGCATGGATCACTGAGCAAGTGGATAAGCATTGCATACTATTTGTTCAAAACTCATCCATTGCAGGTAACCAAAATAGCCCAGCCCAGAAAGCTGAAAATGCTCTGATAGATTTCCAAAGTGCCCTTATCTGCAGGGTCATTTAGTAGCTGGCCAGCAGATTGAACTGCAAGTCGATTTACAACCACTAGAAGATGGACAACAAAAGTTGTGTTTAGCATGAAAATAATCCACCTAACATGGTCGGCATCTTCAATCTCATCAGCGCATACGTCATAAATAGATTTGCTAGTCAAGAATAACCAAAACCTGCAAAAACCAGCCCTGAAAGGAGCCTCTCCTGTTGAATATATAGGCTTGTTTATTATTTTGTTCTTCTCATACTCAATATTGATTAAATACCATTATCTTCTAATCTCACCCTAACTTAATTGGTAGAAATAAGTGCTGTAATCACAATTTACTTATTTTGTGGATGATAAGGGCATATATCTCAAACCTTGTCTTCCTTAGCATCAGCTTATAGTACACTACCCAACTCAAAGATTAATATGGTAACCAACAGTCTCATGATGGCTTTATGTCTGAAAATGCCTCCTTTTTCCTGTTATCTTTTCCTCATTTATTAATCTTTTTAATAGAAAATATTATATATAATTATCGATTAAAATTTTAACTAAAATATTTTTCTTTTCTTGTATGCTGTTGAAGAAACAAACCAGGGGAAAAAAAACCTTTGAAAGTGAAAATTTTAACTCCGGGGTATTTCAATATTTTTGACACTTATTCAAATCAATTCCATCATAAGAAACCAATTGACAAAGCATACTATGTTTTTAAAAAAATCAAAAAAGAACTTAAAGAACAACGAGTGTTAGCTAAAGGTAAAAGTGAGAGCATACAGCATGAGTCTGGACAAGACCATGTGCAATCCAAACAACCTTTTGTTGCCTATGGGGTAGCAAATAGCTATGATCTATATCCATGCACTGTATTGGTAAAATTCAATTCAGAGGATATAACCAAACAATGCATGCTAGGAAGCAAGGATATAGCTTTGGAATACGGATACGACGGGAAATGGATATGCTGAAACAACAAATCTTGAATAAAAGGTAATGTATGGCTAGGATATGGTTTATCATAGGATACCATTTAGTAACATTCAAAACATCACAAATTCTAACATAGTTTACAAAACAAACATTCAATCAATAGAAATAATAAATATAATTCTACTAAGTGTAAGTTGACAAATGCAGTTAACATTCTATATCATGGAAACATAAAATGCAGCAAGTCAACGAGAATTTGAGCAGCAGAGTATATGAATAAATAAGAATAGCAGTAGCAAATACTCAATGAGTCGGCAACAAAATTAAGAGAAATCGAAAAGCTGGAACCAAATAGGAAACAAATGCAGCAAGCTAACAACACGATAAAAAATTATTATCCAAAAAATAAATGCAGCGACATAAACAAAAAGCCAGATCATAATTAAATCTTATGAAGGAATAAGCTATCTCCAAAAAAAACAAGATTTGGATATAAACCTTCAACGTTGCCATGTGCCCTACCCATCGTCTCATACACATGGATGAGAAATGCCAAAATTTAAAGCAAAGGGAAAAAATCAAAAAAAAAAAAAAGAAAAAGAAAGAAAGTTGAAAGAAGAAAAACTGACCCTGAATAAGGCATAGGAGATTTCATTGGGTGTGGATATAAATCCTGGTTGATAGCCCATTAGCACATCAATAAGTATCTTGGACAAGTCTCACAATCTCAATGCCAATTACTATACCAGCATGTCATCAGTTCCATACAGTATGCATCTATACCAAGAGAGCTCCCAGCCTCTTTTTTCTCAGTTTTTCTATCACGGCACCATCCAAAACAGGGGAAGTACAAGGGAGTTCAATATAGTATGCACCCCAGTTTCGGGCGGTACTGGGCAATATGGGGCATTTCCACTCGATTTGGACTGGTATAGACCAGTTCAACTCATATACCAATCCAAACATCAGTACCATGCCTATCCAGTACAGTACAGGTCAATACAACAAACCTTCATCTTTTTAATATCCTCGGTATCCAAGAAGTTTTGAAACCTATCCTAGAAATATCCAAAAAGTATTTGGACACATTTGAGTATCTAGATCCTATTTTAGCCATAGAAAATTCAAGACTTCTTTTCTCTGTGGGACATGCATTGGAGCTATATCAAGGCCGTACCCATATCCAATACTTATCGGGTATGACCTTGGGTGGTGTTTTGCACTATGAGAGCTTCCTAGTATGCAAGTACCAATGTGGAGGAATTAATTACGTTACAAAAAAAAAAAAAAGAAAGAAAGATGAATGCAGACATCTTTTGGGTGCTTTTGCCTGACTTTATTAAACAGAAACTAAATGGTAATTATGTTATTATGTAGTAGTCAATTCAATAAGCAATAAGACTAGCATATAAAAATGAATGCTTGAATAAGATAATTTCAAAAAGAAAATAGCAGAACTCTACTAACCATAGAACGAACTAGTCTCAAGGCACTGCGGTAAACCTGCATGGATGCAAACAAATAAAAAAGAAGTTTAATATAGTTTGGCAATTAGAATCTCTGCAACAACAAATTAGCATTTCACAATATGTTCATAATCTTTGATTAAAAATTGCAAAATCATATTAGCTCAAAAATTTGTCATACAAATGAGAATTACTCAAAGAGCACCTAGCTATAGTTATAGTTTCCCCGATCAGTATTGATTTTTTATAAGAAGCAGCAGCATGATTTTTCTCTTTTAGCAAATAGGATAGCAAAAACACTACCTAATCATGAAATGCATGTTGTCCTGCAAGAATATGAACTTGCATATGTACTACCAGCAAAAGGGAATATCTAGTTTCAAGAAAAGCTATGGTTTAAAACACACTTGCTATATGAAACTAAAAAATCTTCAAGTGACAGCATTGCTCCATTTTATAGCATGGCCATACACAGAGAGTTCAAAGGAACTCGCAGGAAGGAGAACAATCCTCTAAGTGGTGCAAGCACGGAACCTGCGTATGAACTCTACATGATACAAGTCCATAAGAGATTGAAACATGAAAGATTACATAAGTGGGGTACATGCTTAACATATATGTCATGGAGTTAGACTTTCCCAAATACCCTCCAAAAAATTGAGGTGGATAAAACCAAACCTAAGAAAGGCAGAAAACAATGCAAAAACACATTATCATTATATAAAACAGGCTATACAGAAAAGCCCTAATAAGGCTCTCTAGAAAAATTAAGCAGAATTTATGATCAGTGATCAACCCAACATCAACCTCTAGAAGTCGCTACCAAATTCCGAGAAGAGGCAAATTTATGCAAAGGAAGGGAATGAAACCTATATTGGCCAGCTGGCAGGTATAGAGATTTACATTTTCGTTTGCAAGTTAAGCTCATGAAACTAAAGAGCAACCATCCAATATCCCCCAAGAGTTGGAAAGAGTTTAGACAAAGGGGGTGATAATCATATATGCTAGGTAATTGTTCATACCTTTAGGCTGAATATGGCATGAATGGAGTAGAATCTATGGGCTTACAAAGATCATGACACAAAATGTAAATGGGCAGAAGGAAAAAATTATTAACCAATAAAAAAGTGAGAAATATTTTTTTTAGAGACTCAACAATCCGAATACACTGATAAAAAAATCATGAAATGATCAATTGAATTTGTGAAATACCATAGATGCTAGCTTCTACATATGACCAAAATGGGAAAGCTGGACCTTGTAGTTTCCAAAACAACCAGAAGTTAAAGCAGCGAAAATCAAATCGGAGTCAGAAAGCATTAAAATTCAATTACGTTCAACCATAAAAACAGGGATAGAGAAGATGCCTAGCAACCTTCAAATGCCAAATTAGAACAGAAAACCACTCTTGAAAGTTGAAACTCTTTTGAATAATAAAAGAAACTTCCAAAAGTCTGAAAAGAAATAAGAATCCTAAAACAGCCAAAACAAGAGGCTTTAAAAGAGAACAAATAGTGTTACACTAATTCCAGCCAGCTAGCTAGGAAAAAAAAACCAAGAAAATATGCAAGCGCTGAAATATTCACCAGAACTGATCGAACATGTTGGAAATGTCTCAAGAAATCAAACAATGATCTGTTTTAAGTAATTAAAGAAATGGACCAGCAAATCATTGTCTATGGAACCCAAATACTTGGGACACTGATGGATAGTTATGTATGGACCTGCAATAAAAAAACCAGTATGATCCAAAGGTCTCCAGCTATAGCTAGTCGATTTAGTTAAACTTCTTGCTAAGGTTTTATTTTAACAAAAAGATGCAGGTACACTTCAAGATGCAACTTTATGTCAAAATACATCCTCTCAAAGTTTTAAATCCCATGGGATGGGGATGTTCCAGTTTTTCCATGGAACGGGATGCGCCATCGTCCCGACTCGTCCCGACATTTGGGACAATGGATGTCTCAAGATATCTTGATTGGGATGCTAGTGGGACGGCCCTGTCCCAACACATAGGATGGTACCCCATCCCAGTGTTCCATAGGACGTCTTGTCGGAACTTGAATCCTCTAACAACCCAAAAGCAAGCAGCAATAAAGTTACAGAAATTGGACATGTTGATCACTTTTCACCAGCAGAAGAGGAAACAAATGAATAATGGCCATCATTTGGACAATCAAACACCAAATTCCGGGTCCTCAAGAGAGGACAAACTAAAGTTTTTATTGAAATCAAGGAAAATATATTTTAGTAGCCCAAAAGCGAGAAGTGATAGAGAAACTGAAATTGGGCATGTTGATCACTTTTCACCAGCAGAAAAAGAAAAGACAAAGGAACAATGGGCATCATTTTCAACAGTCAAGGACCAATTGAGTCCTCAAGAGAGAACCAACTAAAGCCTTTCTTGAAATCAAGTACTTATCTAATGGCACAGGCAGCAGACCACCCCCCCCCCCCCCAAACCAAAAAAAAACAACCCAACCAAAAAAAAAAAAAAAAACAAAACAATTAACATAGTTGGGCAAACACACCAGCGAAGGTAAAACATTGAGAAAGTCACATGAACCCATCAGCATCAAATCTTAAGTTCATGACAGTCCAGAAACAAGAGTTAGATTGGACTAAATGCAACATCCTGTTAAGGCATAAGCAAACAGGAATCTCACAATATAAGCAAGAAATTTGAAGAGAAAACCATCTATTAAAAAAAAAAATTAACCGCAAGAAGGTTTAGATTTTCAGCCAAAATGTGTGGAATGGAACTCTTAAGCTAGCCCCTGAAATTCACTTGTAGCCAAATTTGACCAGTTCAGTCCACTTTCACCCAATTTCAGTGGTCTCAACCAAAACTGGTAAATAGAAGCAAAAGCCTTACTTAAACTCTTCTTTCTTCCAATTTCTTTCTTGACTTAAGCTTGATGACAGGTCATATATCGAGCCTCAAGAACCCATTTCCAAAGGTAAAATTCAAATTTGCAGGGTTTGAGTAGAAGCACTTAGGTGTTGGTTGTAAGGAATTTAGGGGGAAAGGAATTTATTTACATAATTTGTTATGTCAAAAGAATAAACCCGCATGAGACAATCCATAGTCTAAACTTTTAATCCAAGAACTCCAACAAGCTTTATAACCTATTAGGTAAAATTATATAAGGTTAAGAATTCTAAAGGGCTTGCCACATGTACAAAAGCAACAATTGCATTCCCTCTTCACTCTCTAAACAATGGCCACCAAAACAGAATCCATCCTATACAGCATTAACAGCTTCTTAAGCAACATCCTTAAATGTGTGTCACCAATACTAGCAGAAGACTCAAAATATTATTAGTAGCATTTCCCATTTGAAAAAATGAATATAAAATAAAATCTTAAATAGGAAAGAATCCCATTTCACAAGACATTAGGAACAAGAAAAAAGTTTAGTTCCTAAAAGGAATGCAAGAATGAAGCATTTGAAGGCAGAAGTGTCACCCCAGATATTTAATGAAGGTTCTGGGTGCAATGACACCTTTGCACAATTGAGTACAACCAAAAAAGGTCAAAATCCTCTTAGTCACTCCAAGAATGGATCATTGTACTTACACAATCGTAAAATGTCAAAGCTTGATAGAAATTTGAAATTAACTATTTGGGGGATACCTAAGTGCAAGCGCTAATACATTAGTTATCAATCGCACCTCCTATCACGGATTCACTTGAAGTGTTTGAGCTACGCCCCCTATTTATTGTAGATAATATGAAATAGTTTTTGTTCGCCAACTTATGCATTTCACAAGTCAACTTAGTGTAACAGTAAAATTATATGTTTACATTGCATAGACAGCCACCATGCATCAAGTTACTCTAAGGACTTGTTTGGTTCACGAGAAATGGAGGCGGGAGTGACAATTTCTAGGAAGTGGAGAAAAGTCCCTTTGTTTGGCTAGAGTTTTAAGAGGAGAGAATGTAAAAAGCTCTTTCCATGAGAAAATACTTCCCATATTTCATGAGAAGTGGAAAACCATGGAAAAGGTGGGTTTTGAAAGTTCCCATGGAATGAAAATTGATAGCCATTTTTTCTTTCTGAAAATACCCTTCTAAAATTATCCTTATAAATATTAATATTATATTATATTAATACTATGCTAATATGTATATTAATATAATATAATATTTATATTAATATAAATATTATAATATTTATAATATATTAATATTATTTAAATATTTATATTAATATATTAATATTTATATTAATGTAATATTTTTATTAATACTAAGATAGTATTTATATTAATATATTAATATTAATATTAATATTATATTAATATTAACATAGATATTATATTAATATTTATATAGAGTTTGAGAGCAAAAAGGTATGGTTTTATATCTTTTACGGGTATAATAGATATTTTATACAATTTTTTCAGAAAAATAGATACTCCACCAAATATAAACTATTTTACAAATAAGTTACTTTTCCATGATCAACCAAATATACCAAAACTATATTTCTCAGCATCATATTCATAGGAAGTAACTTCCTGAAAAATAACGTCTCAAGAAGAAAAGTTATTCCTGTGAACCAAATTGAGTCCTAAAATCTGCGGTATACAGAAAAGGGGCATCTGGATGTGGCACTTTGTATTTGCATTCAGGTACCAATAAGTCAAATAGGTATTTACAAGGAAGCCACATTCTTATTCTTTTTTCACTATATTCAGACTTGACTTTCTGTCTCCAAAGCTATGAATATGATATAGATGTTCTTCCAAAAATACAGCAGTCTTTCTCACCTTCAGAAAAGCCAACAATACCTCCCATTGGCCTCATATTCACTGAATAGCCATGCAAGTAAAATGTGAAATTTTAGAGGTTTTCCTTAGGCTTAAACAAATTCTCTAACATATAGTAATAATTGAATCCACCACTCATATAAAACTATATGTATACTTCATATCATCTTATTGCAGTCTAAGAAATACTCAGAATGATCGAGGAAAATTAAGCTGAAGGAATGCTACCGAGTAATTTGGCTTCAGAGCATGAGCAGCTGCAATGTAAATAGCTGACAGGCTGTACAGCTCATTAGGAGAGACTTCTTTGGTCGGTCTCCCAGATCTTAAAGTGTCCTCTGCTAACCCATACTGCAATATGATAGACAGTACAAAGATCAGATCAATTCACCATTAACTAACCCAGTTAAATACAAAGAATGTTGCCCTTTCATTCCCATTGTGATAGCATATCCAAAAAAAGCAAGGGAGTCTTACAAGGCAAGACACTGATATTTACTCAAGAGATGGTAATAGGACACCAGATACTCACCAAAACTGTCCCGAGATTGTAAATTGCTCGATGGAAATCAAACTGTAGTTGGATTGCAGCACGGAACTGCCAACATAGCATAAGTGGATGTAATAATCACAAATAAAGGAAGCAAATATGTTTATCAGAAACATACATAGAAAAAACAATTGTAGGTGAATATAATCATGGCAAGTTATTAGGTATCATGCCCCAAGCTGATAATTTTACCTTATTTATCGCTGCTCTAACAATAGTCTGCTTCTCTCGGACAGGAACAATTGCACTGAGTTCCTGCATTGCTTGTATTTTAATTAAAAGTAATATAAGTGATACAAAGATAATTCCGAAATTTCAGAAAGTAAAAATGGAACCACTAACAAATTGCTTCCAATCAAGAACTTATTAGACTTTGGAAGACAATGCATGCATATTAGAATATAAGCGTACCTGTAAAGCAAGACCCCAGTTGTTAAGTGCCTGTAATTAAAGAACAAGAGAATTAACAATAAGGGTTGATCAAGCTTAATTTAGTAGTAATATTATTGTACACACTTAAATGATGATAAGTCAAACTATTTAAAGAGAGATTACTGTACTGAAAAAATGATGGAGAAACAAAGTTAATCAAAAAGAAAAAAAAAAAGAGCATCAACCGATAACCATGAAGAAGCCAAGATCTTGTGCACAACTTTGAGCACTATACATGCAGAAGGACACAGTTTCTCCCAGTTGCCAACATATGGGATGAACTATTCTGGAAAGACTAACTAAATGAAGTCAGAAACTACAGAGATGAGAACTCACTTACCAATCTTATTGTCTGAACAATAACTCATAGTTTGAAAAGATTCAATGAGAAGTTTATTGACAAGATATCCAGCTATTGAGTTCATTGATTCCATTCCATGGAGCATGATTGGTGGTACCAACAATGTCACCATGCTATAAAGTTTCAGCTGAAAATATCTGATTGTTTCAAGTACTGATATCAAACTTGCATGGCAGCTAGTAAGAAATGTTTGTTTCATTTCACCTGAGACATTTTAGGATTTTAAATATAAAAAAGTGTCGGTTTAGTTTAGTCTGCAACACACTGATCCTGGCTATTTCTGTCGATAATTATCAACTAATGGTTGAAGCCCATAGGGACTTCATTAATATGAATCAACTTCATGCACAAATGAGCAGAAAGGGGTCAAAATGCAAAAATGATATCCAAGTTCTCCTCTTCCTTTTGTTACCAAACAAATCAGTACCAAGTGGAATACTTCAAAAAGCAAAGGAGATTTACCGGATTGGAAGCTCCCCAGCATGTAAGAAACTTAGAACTTTGGGTGCATAAGTTTTTCTTAATCTACATAATTTGTTAACCAGATGCTCTCTCTCCCTTCCTTGGCTCAAAGCTCCTTTCCATAGTTCAAAATCAAGTATTGTTCATCATGCCACAAAAATGCTTGTCTGCTCTGTTCATATTCTTGGTCCAACTTAGTCATGCTGGCATCGTACATGCCAAAACTTAACTTGCTTGGGAACCCTTCCTATCACATGGAATACAAGCATTTTGCCCACTTCTGGGAAAAACTTGGCTATTAGAAATGTTATATTCTAACTCCACTCCTTCAGTGAAACTCATAGGCTACTAATGGGTTTACATAGTAAAATGTGATGCATATGAGTGCGTGGAGAAGTACAATGTTTGATTGTTCACAAATATTTTGCTCAAGCACACAGAATTTCCTACAAAACTATAGCTAGGAAATTCCATTCATATTATTTTAAGACATTTTATTTATGGGGAGACAAACTCTACTCATAAGTCTTGTCTCCATAAAATGGTTGTAACAAGAATTAGTCAAATTTTACATACACCAGGTATAATAGCTTGTCATGGAAAGAAAAACATAGTATAAACAGAGACAGGAAAATGCAGATCAAATAACACAACGAGTATAACAATGTGAGGCTAACATGTGACCACATACAGCATACCTGAGGGCTGTTCCAGTTGAGTTGAACAGCTTTCTCGTAGTTTTTTGTTGCCTGCATCCGAAAACTCAGATGTTAGTAATGAAATTGAAAGACTATGACACTATACATCTAAGAAGTATCCTCTGGATGGATGCGTCAGGTTGAACAACAACAAAGAAATAGTTACCAAAGCAATGTCAAATATTATAAACTTCCAGTAGTCCTCATCTCAGAGCACAATAATGGATTGGATAAGTAACATCTGACCAAATGATCAGAAATTCTGACCCACTGATGTCCTAGAAATTATATGTTAATTGCAAGAGATTTATTGAGCAAGGATCTACTGTATTGAATGATATATGCCATTTTGATGACATTATATTTTCCTTATCACAGTTTGAGCAGGATCTCGATTAAGTCATGGACAAAAGCTACATAATTGTTCAATTTTTTAATGAACCACAGTCCTACCCGGACTTGATCCATTTGCATCAAGAAATTTCAAAAAGGTCTGGGTCATCATATGTTATAAACAAGGTTATGAAAAATATCATCACTTCATCAGGAAAGATGATTATGATATTGTATTTAGACATGACATAACAACACTTTGTGAAATTATAAAGGCAACAATAGTAACATTAGTCAGTGAGAAAAGCAACCAAATAATGCCAAGCATCAAAGCTAAGGCCAACTTATGGCTATCATGATTATGTCATCCAGTAGGAACATATACATCACATGCTTGAAAAGTGTTTACTATCAGCAATAAAATAACCAAAACACCAATGGTACAAAATTTAAAATGTCAATAAGGTTCAACCTGTTTCCACAGTTCTTCAGCTTCCTTGGTGCGACCACGCATTTTGGCCCGATCGGAGATAGCTATGGCCCAATTGTAATATGCCTGATGAAAGAATAATGATTTATCAAAGCATAAAAAGCTGGTGAGCAACCTGTACAGATCATATGCAAAGAAATGCAAAGGAATAAGGCCGAATTTAGTAATACAGTTAAACCAATGATTGTACGATTAACAGTACAGAACAGAACAACTCAAAAGCAAAAAGTTACACAAGTAGGATAGCATAGTACATGGATAAGTTCAACCTGGATGTTCGCCCTTGCGGACAGAGGAACCTAAAAGGAACTTAACTTGCATGATATGACATTTTAGCAGTGCAGAACAACTCAAAAGCAACAAGTTATACTAGTAGATAAGATACTGGACAGATAAGTTCAACTTGGACATCACTTGCCCAGACAGGAGAACATAAGAGGAACTTGACTTGCATGTTGTGACACTTTTCTCCCTGATGACACATCCAAGCATACTAGGACTGCAGCTATGAAACATTTTATTCTTCCTCTGAAAAATTCCCTATTCTAAAGAAAAGACATTATTAGTTAATAACTCTTGAAGCTGAAGATAGATACAGACCAAACCCTTCAATAAAATGTGTCACATAGTTCGTTAAAAGCATGAACAACCTCCCTTGGAAAAAAAGAAAGTGCAATATTAGCAGTCATCACACTGTAAACTTTTTCCACACCTACTTAAAGGCTGTCAGATTATCTGTCATGATAGTCAATCATATGTTTTCTCCAAGCTGAATGAAACATAAGCACATTCCTTTCTTCTCGCCAAGTCTTTCCATTACTTGCCTAACGCAAGATGTCACTAATAGAGTATGTTTGAACAAGCACAGTCTTAGTCACTCATGAACTTAAACATAATGGCTTTAAGATGTCAGAGATATGTACAGGCTTTTCATGTTAAATGTTTTATCATGGTCTGTATATATGTAAATCTGCCTGTACACTTACATACAGAGACAGCCTTAATATTCTTTTCACCTTTTAAATGGCCATAAATATATGAAAGTTCAATGGTGCAAGCTGGACTGGCAGTTTATGACCAATTAATGATAAAGATTTTATTGTAACAACATCTTGAATCAATAGGAGAAGACAATTATTTCAAGAAACTTGAATATATAATCTGCTAATGAAGTTAGATAAATTTTTAGAAATGGGACTAGAATAATAAAGTGGACCGAGAGACTTACATCATGAAGTGTAGGGCAAAGCTGTGTAGCTTCTTCATACTTTTTACAAGCCTCCTCAAGTAAAGCATCTTTAGAAGGAGAACTAGAATCTGGATCAACATTATCTGCACTCTCCTGCATCGATATAGAATGACAAATAAAGAGTATACTTGCACGTTGCATTTATTTCAAGGAATAAGAATGCATTCATCATTTCTAATCTTAGCAATTGCTAATAATTACAATAACAATAATAATAAAGCTAAGCAACCTAGGATTTCTTATTTAAAGTTAATGGTGCAGAGATTTGCTCAGAGTAACATCATTCAATTCCCATTTTAACCTATTATAATTATATAACAGTTGCTAGCAACAGGTAAACTATCCATTCACGTTTGTGCTTTATTAGTAAAAAAGTGTTGAATATTAAATATCAAAAATAGTGATTTATATGATATGAGAACTTTATACTTGCTAATAATTGCACTAAAGCCTGTAAAGAATAATGCACAATGTTATTGAAACCAAAATTCCTCCCATGAAGAGACAATCCTGCAGTATAAGATCCAACCTAACCCACTAGTGTCGGTGATAGGGAATCGTTTTGTTAAGTGGACAGATTTTCAACGTCAAAGAACAAAGAATGAAAATTCGTCAATGGAAAATTGTTTAAGTGACAAAGAGCAACGTACATATGAATGGTGTAGCTAGGCTTGCCCATTCATTTGCTGGTATCTTGGGTTCCACTGATGCAGGCAATCATCAGTTTATTAGTATCTCAAAATTCAGATTTCACAGGTTATTATAATTTAATTATATAACTTGACTATCCACTAGAAAAAAAAAATTGTACAAACTTGGAGCAGTATGATCCCAAAATCTATAGCTCAGAAGTTGTTAGTAAAAGAAAGATTAAACTTAGACACTTTCAGTGGGTATTATATAAGTATTCATAATAGATCAGATCAAAGAGAGCTTGAGGAATCCATTAGACTATAGAATGAAATTGGTCTCATATCGAGCAAGGCATGCCAACTTTTTTCAAAAGTGGAAGAAAATTGATTTGGAAGATTGAATAGCAAATAAGACTATGCTCATGAACTAGTTAGTAGCAGTTCAGTTTGCTGAAATTTGTTAATCAATACTTATTTGCACATTCAACTAAAGTTAGAGTTTGTATCTCATGATAGATAAAGTATCCTTTGTATACATCATACAATATATGTCTTGTATGCTTCCTTTTTTTTTTTTTTTTTGATATCTGCATTATAGATTCAAGTTTGCATGCTTATTAATACCCATTTAATTTCAATGCCTAAAAGTGCTAAAACAGTATGGCATCTGCTAACATGTAGAGAAAGTAGTCATATGCACATGTCCCAACAAACTTGTTCAACATGTCACAAGCAAGTAGGTTGTTAAAAGGCCTAACATGGGGCAAGGCTTAATGGTAATGGTTATGTTTATGTTTATGGTTATGGTTATGCATGTAAGAAAAAAGGCATGTGTGTGTGTGTGTTTTAATGAGTCATGTCATTTCCTATCACAACATATCCATGAACACCTTCAAGTACCATAATAAAACCTACAAATAATACTAGCACTATGCATTCATCAATTATTACAGAAACCCATAAGTACTACATATGGAGAATTTAAGCAATCAAAAGTTTAGAATCATACCTGGAGTACTAGTGCCCAATTATAAAATGCATCATGGTCTTCTGGGTTTCTCTCAATGGCACTAGCATACCTACCAAAAAGGGGACAGGTGAGAAACTAAATTCAAGCATCAAAATGAACATCCCATTCAAAACAAGCCACGCTGCACTTAAGTTCGGTAGGTTTAAACCATGATAAGAATGAAACTTAGACGGGTACTTGTAGAGGACTCACTTTAGAAGGATACTGGATGCTAGAACTTTAACAACAAAATGATACCATAATAATGAAATATACCTTTTAGCAGCAAAAGCAAGAATTCGTTGGCGATTGCGACCTTCCTCATCCACCCCAATGACATTATTGATCAAATCCAGGGCAACATCATTCTGGCCCAAATAATGTTGTTGCAAGCCATCTTGGCTGAAATATAATAAGAATGGGAACTGTGAGAAGACTGAAGATCTATCACCCTTTTCCTGAGGGAATTAGAAAAGAAAAAAGAAGTGGCTTCTTTTTCAAGGGAGTAATATGATACAGTATATGAGGCAAACAAGCCTCTAATTTTAATCCATATTAAGAAAAAAAAGGATACAATGAATCCCTAAGAGCAGGAAAACATGTGAGCGAACATGATTAAGAGGATAACATGATAAAGAATAGAAAAAAAGATCATTTAGTAAGGCAACTTTGGAAATACACCAGTGTCATGGAAATTGCACTTAAGGGACATGCATGTTTTTCACATAATAGATGACATAAATAGGAAAAATTTTTAAGAGAAAGTTGACACGTAAAGAATTAAAAACAAATGGATATGCATGGTAATTAGCAAATCAAAAGCCCTCCTGTTAAAGGGAAACACAAGAGATCAAACACCCCTAACCTGCTGGCACTGATAAACTCACTCAACATGGGATGTGATCACTAGAAATTTGGCCATTGATGATCTTAATGCAATTGATATTGACTGTTCATCAAGAAGATGGCCTTGCGTGAAAGAAAAATATGTAACTATTGCCTGATCCATGTGATTTGAGTAGATCGGTTGTCAAAAGCAGAACTTGAAAGGCTAGCGAAGAAGGTTAGTTGATATTGTTTCTTAATAGTTTCTCAAGCTTAGCCCTCAAATTTTTGTATAGAATGACCTAAGAATGCTGACATGCATCTCCCTTTCACTGGTACGAAAGCCATTATGAGCTGAACTTCTATGCTTTATGATATGTTTGCATCCCAAACAGCATGCCACATCAACATAAGATGGATCAGTCTTCATTACAGGGCATGCATAAACACTTAGAAAATAAGAAGACACTTGAAAGGGTCAACACTCAAGAGTTTTAATGCAAAAGCTAAGGTTATTCAAACAACTGAGGAAGATATCCTAACAATCTCCATGCATGCAGTCACTAGACTTGATGCACCCTGAATTATAAGGTTCAAGAAGCATACCAACTAAGCGACAGCAAATGAAATCAGAAGTCAATGCATGTTAACGAACAAACAAATATTTCCCAGTTGTCGTGGTAAAACGAGCAAAGCTGATCGTTGAAACTTTAATATTTTTAGTCAAATATAATGAATCAAGAATCGATCCATTTTGCCTTCTATTTACGGGAATAATTCATTACTCCGCATAAATGTTGACCACAAAATTGCCCAACACAGACCCAAAGCGGTCCTTTGACTCCAAGATTACCAGCTAAATTTCATGTGGGCTGTAATGGCCATAAGCACCAATTCAGTGCTTGATAATCCATAAATTTCCTCAAAAAGAACCAAAAAAATCAAATTATATCCATAAGATCTACCTTCCCGAGCTTAACGAGCTGAAAAAACGAATGAGAAATGAGAAGAAGAGCAACCTGTGTGAAGAGCTCGCCGCAGTGCTGTCCCCTATTGCATCTCTTCCGTTGGATCCGGATGTCTCTTTTGCACCCGCCCCCTTCTCCTCCTCCTTTAGCTCATTCAGAAGCTCCCTCATCGTAAACGTCCGATTTCCCTCGCCGTTCAAGGGCTGGGCTTTGCCGGCCGACTGCGGCTCTTCTGCCGCTCCCTCCGATGCGATTGCGATCTCCGCGGCCTCTGGCGCGGGCTCGATCCCGCTCTCGTCGGCTTCTACCTCGGTTCCATTCGGGAGCTCCGGCGTCTTGGGCTCCGTCTCGTCACCGGGTTTGGTAGCGGTCTCCTCCATGGCCAAGATCGAAGAATTAGGGTTTTCTTCTATGGAAGAGAGGAAGTAGATTCAGCTGCAAAGAGGATATCGATTCTAATAATTTTTTTTTATTTATTTTCTTTTTCTTCTTCTCGCGCTAACGCATCGAGGGGTAGAACAACACGGCTTATGCTGGGATCATTATCATCGCCTCTGCGAGATGGGCGAGTAACTCCAATTGGGACCCGAAACTGAGAAGCTGATAGAGAAAGAGGTAGAAGGGAAGCAAACTTGGCGACTCATAACTTCTGGAACTGAATGGCCGGACTCTAATTTTGGGCCGGGATCCAACAAAGGGTGTTTAGGCCCAATAATCCAGCTAAGATATCAAAGGTGTACGCAGGCAAAGAATAAATCGGTTTACTCCGTCCCGCTAACTGAGTTGATGGCTGCGTGGCATAGGTTGAAAATATCTGCTAGCACATTGCAGAATGACAAGATTTTTTTTTTGTTTTTTTGGTGAGCAGAATGACAAGATTTTGTTGGAAAATGACTCAAAAATAGTGGTCAATCGGATTAATGATAAGGCTCTTCACATCATCGAGCTTTGAGAAACACTAGAATGCTTTGTTCCACATTATATTATGTCATGCAGTGGATTTTCTAGCTCATTCATCAAGTGTTAATTAAAGTCTTTAAGTATGGTTCTTACCCAAAAAAAAAAAAAAAGGTCTTTAAGTATGGCATGAGGAATTTCCTCCTGTTCTAGCTTAATTCATTATTGCAAATGCTTGGGATATTTCCTTCATTTGAACGTAGAGATTTCCCCTGTGTTACCACAAAAAAAAAAAAAAGAGATTTATGTGTTTAAAAAAAAGAATAAATGGGTTTTGTATGTGTGTGTAACTGTATGTTTGGGGGTACAAAACAAATTATATATATATATACAGAGAGAGAGAGAGAGAGAGAGAAAATTCACCTGCACTATGGTACGCATTGGATCGTAGATTTTTGGAGAGCACCATCCAAACATCAAATATAGAATCTCTAATTGTTAAACAGAGATGTGACTGCTGAGATAAGCATCAATTTTAAAATTAATTAAATATAAATATGGAGCTATTAGGTTGGTTTAAGCTAGAATAAAGGGTGAACCATTATTTAATATTAAAAAATTTGAAAATTTATTAAAACACTATATATATCATACAATAACCATAAATAATCTGAAATTTATATAATGATAACAAATCAAAATTTTCAGCTATTATATTTTAATTGTGGATCAAACAAGTAAAAAACACTTGTGAATATAGACAAGGTGCATCATGATTTTACTACTGAAAATATATAGTGTCAAAACTAATTGATCGATAACTTTATGAATAGAGGTTCAACTGAGCGGAATCAAGTCGAATAGTTAGAAGTTCGAACTCGACTCGATTTAAAATATTTAGACTCAAAACTTGGCATGAGATCGATCGAGTCTTAATATCCCAAGCTTGAGTTCGGCTCAAAGAAAAACAGATAAAACTTGAGATCAATTTGACTCGACTTAAATATCAATCAAGCTACATTCGAATTCAAAATCAAATTTTAATCTATTAATAATATATAAATATATTATAAATAAAAATATATATAAATTCGAGTAGGTTTGTGAGCTTTCGAACCGACTATCTTGCCATTCAAATTCAATTCGAAAAACTATCTAAGCTATTTGAGTTCAACTCGAGTTCGATAACAATCGAATCGAGTCGAGCTCGAATAACTCGTAAGTGACTTGACTTATTTGTACTCCTATTCATGAATGGCCATGGTGCCATCAAATGAAAGCATTTTGAACTTCCCCGTGGGATATTACCTTGCACCTTCTTTCTTGCAATTATAGCATAGCACCTGTGATGGCCCAACCCGAGTGAGAATCCCAGCCCACCAAAGCCCAAAAAAAAAAAAAAAAGAAGAAGAAAGAAAAAAAGGGGAGAAGACTCCCAAAGGGAGTCTTCTTCCTCCTCTCGCCGGCTCCCAATCGGAGTCGGAAAGAGCTCCTTCCGGCCCTACTTAAGGAGGAGAACCTTCCTCTCTCCCTCTCATCGAGAAATCCCGAGGCAAAACGGCGGCAATCGTCAGAAAATCCTCACGGAGACCCATCACTGTGTCCGTCCAATTGCTCGTCGGAAAAGCTTCGCCGGCGTCGGAGGTAAGCCTCCTCCCCTTCCTCTCTTCTCCCCTTTCCTTCCCGTGCCGGTATGTACGCTCACCGGCGATCGGAGTGGCCGGATTTTGTTGCGGAAGAACCTCTATTTTTGCCCATTTTTCTTCGATTTTTTCGATGCCGGTGGTTACCGCCGACCACCGGTTTGGCCCTCATCCTGCCGACGGTCGCCCCATGCCGGTCGTGCTGTCGGTCGAAACTCCAACGAGGGGACCTCACGGTCCCCTGTTTCGGCCCAAAAGAACCCACGGGAAGAAGAAGAAAGAAGGAAAAGAAAAAGAAGAAGAAAAAGAAAAAGAAAAAGAAAAGAAAAGAAAAAGAAGAAAAATAAAAGAAAAAAAAGAGAAAGAAAGAGAGAAAGAAAAGAAGAAAGAAAAAATAAAATAAATTAATAAATAATGATATAAATAATAAAATATGAGAAAGAGAGTTTCTCTCTCTTCTCTCTCTCTCTTCAGCCTGAACTAGTATTTTCTCTCTCTAGAATTGGACTTTCTCTCTCTACTTTCTCTCTCTAAAATTCTCTCTAGATTATTTCTCTCTCCTAAGATTTTTTAGAATTTTGAGAAGAATGATGATGAATTTAAATGATCCTCGTGATGGATTTTTGATTTGTGATCGTCGGATGGTACACCGACACCCACTTTGATCAAATTAGATATTTTTAAATTTTAATTTCTATAATTTTATTAAATTATCCACATGATAATTTTAGCATGATTTGATCTGATCGATCGGATTTGTTGAATCATATTGTCTGAAGAATTCAAGATGAGTTTTCTCTCTAGAATTTTCTCTCTCTAAAATTTTTTCTCTCTAAAATATTCTCTCTCTTGATTGATTCTCTCTCTAAAAAGATTAGTGAATGAAAAAATTTCTTTTAATAGTTCTGATCTGATTCTAATGAAGAACCCTAATCCATGGTTGTCAGACAGCGTACTGAAACCCACCTTAATCAGACCATGAATCTTTAGATTTGATCATCCATGATTTTGATCTAGCCATGATTTGATTTGATCATGTTGATTTCATCAATCGAGATATTGGATCAATCATAATGTTGGATTATGTCACCTGATCAATTCGAATTGTACCTCATGAATTCTCTCTTCTCTGATTTTCTCTCTCCACTTGATTTTATGAAATCGATGAAGAAACCTCGGTCCTATCACTTCGAATCCGATTTGATCTGATAGTCAAACTTTGGATCGTTTAGGTCCTAATTAGATTTTGATTAGATGAAATTAGATGATCGGACCCAATCTAAATCGTTGAAATATGATATTCGTATTCTTTCTAATTATTGAAATTGATTCTGTATAAGATTGTGGATATTTGATCATGGGATATCGCGATATGATCTATGAACAGAATTTTTGGAAGAAAAATTTATAGAATTATGTGAGTTTATTAGAATGCGTTCGAGGTAAGTAATGTTTCACTTTTTTTAGATTTATCGATAATTTATAATATATTTTTCTGACATGATTTGTGAAACGATACATGAATTGGATGAATAGTATTTTGTTATGAAAATATCTTATTTGAAATGTTATAATGAAGCATGATTGAACATATTAATTCCATGATGCATTATATTGATTTATTTCGATACTACATGATTATATGTTTTATTATCGAAATTAGAATATGAAACATGATTTATGAAGAATTCTGATATAAGAAATATTATGAATTGACAACCTGACTATGTAAAGGACCCTGCCAATGGGGGCATATACATTGGCAATTGATTTGTCCTGAGGATTCATGTTGCCAGAGAGACCAGCGACAAACCGTCAGAAAGACCAGCGGTTCCAAAGGACTTTACTGCCAGATGATTCGCAGCTCACCGCAAGAAGATACGCGGTGTTATGATCCTGCCATAGAAAAAATATGGTCATAGCTCATGGTTGACGAAAAAAATTGAAGAACGAAAGAAATTGAAATCTGGAAAGAAACTTGAGTTTTCAAAAAAGAAATAAATTTGGCATGAATTATATTGCATAATTGAAATTAATTTCGAATTGATGAACTCTATATGCTTATTTTCTATAAATGATTATTTACTTAATTGCCTGATGAAATCTGTTGAGAAGTGATCATTGCTTACTGGGCTGTCTAGCTCATTACCTCCTATTTTACTGTTTTTACAGATGTTGAGGAATTAAGATGATACAAGATATGAATGAAAGTGTGATCAGAAGCAGAATCTCTATACTTTTATTTTCGGTTGAAATTCTTATTGAATTTGATGTAAGGCCTATGAATCATTGTTGAATTTATTTAGATATTAAAGAAAAAAATTTAGGTCGTTAAAATTTTAAATTTTAATTGAAGTCAAAGAATTAACTTTCGATTCTCATTCATACCTTTACTGGTATACAATAATCTTGATTAACTCTTGAGTCCAATATCCCATAATCTGAAATAAATATAAATCAGAACTTTTATTTTAATCTAAAGATATCAATTTTTCATTAACAACCTCAATAATAGTGTCAGAAAATTTCTTGATCAACTTAGATACGAAATCTTTAAATTAAAATTTCATACACATCATGTAGTCTCCAAGAGACATAATAAGATCTATTATCTAGATCTAAGGATGATGATTAAAGATTTCAGTACGATGAATATTCTACAACCTTATAATCAATTTCATCAATAAGAAATAAGTTTCTTTGCAATATCCTCAAATATGCATTCATCCTAATATGCTACTTTATATATAATCCATATACCAAATTCAATTTCGATAAATATTCCAATCAAGCATCATAAAAGATTTTTCTTAGTCCATCTTGGAACAATATTTTATCGTCAAATCTTTATCTTGCCAATAATAGTCAACTTCTCAACTAGAAATAATATCATAATATTATTCTCACATCGCATTTGAACTTACGATTCACTTGAATAACCAATGATCAAACTAATAACCATAATACACAATAAAATTTTTATGTTAATCCCTTTTGTAATTACTTTCAATCAGAATCTAACTAATCATATCATGATCTATAGATTATCCATCATATTTCAAACTCCATATGTTATAATCTCTTGCGATCCTTTTATACATAATCTCAATATTTAATCAAAATTTATAAATATTTCTCCCACTACAATCATCAAAGATCTATACTATAATGTCCCTGGTGTCTATCCATTTACACCCATTCTATATCTGATTCTATGTTTCATAATTTATCCACTTATACTCTGATACCACTTTAATTGTCACGCCTCCGACCCGAGATTTTGAATCGAGGATCATGGCAACCACCGCATACTCATAGAAAACTCTTCCCATAAGCATGCAAGGCAACTTATCATACTATCCTAAAATAACAGCGGAATAATTAGTCAACGATTTAAATTTAGGTCGTTATATTTTAAATTTAAATTGTTGACTAATTATTCTACTGTTGTTTTAGGATAGTATGATAAGATACCTTTCATGCTTATGGGAAGAGTTTTCTATGAGTATACGGTGGTTGCCATGATCCTCGATTCAAAATCTCGGATCGAGAGCGTGACAATTAAAGTGGTATCAGAGCATAAGTGGATAAATTATGAAATATAGAATTAGATATAGAATGGGTGTAAGTGGATAGACACCAGGGACATTATAGTGTAGATCTTTGATGATTGTAGTGGAAGAAATATTTATAAATTTTGATTAAATATTGAGATTATGTATAAAAGGATCGCAAGAGATTATGACATATGGAGTTTGAAATATGATGGATAATCTATAGATCATAATATGATTAGTTAGATTCTGATTGAAAGTAATTACAAAAGGGATTGACATAAAAATTTTATTGTGCATTATGGTTATTAATTTGATCATTGGTTATTCAAGTGAATCGTAAGTTCAAATTCGATGTGAGAATAATATTATGATATTACTTCTAGTTGAGAAGTTGACTATTATTGGCAAGATAAAGATTTGACGATAAAATATTGTTCCAAGATGGACTAAGAAAAATCTTTTATGATGCTTGATTGGAATATTTATCGAAATTGAATTTAGTATATGGATTATATATAAAGTAACATATTAGGATGAATACATATTTGAGGATATTGCAAAGAAACTTATTTCTTATTGATGAAATTGATTATGAGGTTGTAGAATATTCATCGTACTAGAATCTTTAATCATCATCCTTAGATCTAGATAATAGATCTTATTATGTCTCTTGGAGACTACATGATGTGTATGAAATTTTAATTTAAAGATTTCGTATCTAAGTTGATCAAGAGATTTTCTGACACTATTATTGAGGTTGTTAATGAAAAATTGATATCTTTACATTAAGACAAAAGTTCTGATTTATATTTATTTCAGATTATGGGATCCATGTGAATTTATAATTTAGAAATTTTGGATTTAGAAATTGATATGGAGTTTTTTTTTACTTTTGTTAACGAGGTCTCTAATTGAATCTACTATTAAATGAAGATTTGATGATTGTTATGAAAGGATATTTGATAGATATTGAAGATCCTGATGATAGAAATTTTAGAAAATAAAATAATGATTTAAAATTCTTATATATTCTGATTATGTCCAAATTTGGTGGAGCATCGAAGGATTTTTTCTTCATTAATTTGATTTATAAAAATTTTTTGTTTGAAAATTATCGAATTGAATTGATATGAGAATTAAGATTTGAATCATATTGATTATAATAAATCTATACGATGGCTTTAAATATGATATTGGACTCAAGAGTTAATCAAGATTATTGTATACCAGTAAAGGTATGAATAAGAATCGAAAGTTAATTCTTTGACTTCAATTGAAATTTTAAATTTTAATTTTTTTTTTCTATTGATAAGGTAAAGAAATAATTTGATCAAACTTTTTTTTGATAAACTTAAGAAATTTTGATTGTTAGATCAGAGTGCGCAGCGGAAGCATGGTAATATGGATTACTTTGAGTAAGTCAAAAATGTTGACCCTTTGAGTTAAAGAATTATGATAGATGATATGGTTTGATACAAAAAATTTATTGATATTAGAAAGAATAATATTTTAAAAAAATTTTGAATTATTTTAGATATCCTAATGTGATTTTTAAAAGTAGTGCTTCCACCTACTATGGTACAAAAAATATTTAGCATCCTAATTCTAGGATGAGTGGACCCTTGATTTTTGATTTTAGATTTAAAATATTTAGAGATAAATTTTCTCTATCCTAGAATTAAATTTTATAATTCTCTATTTATTAGAAAGAATTTGAGATTGTTTATCGAATAATGATTTCGATCTTAGATTATTATACTCAAATATTTATCTCCAAAGTATAATAAAATTTAAAGTTTGGACTCTTTTGATCATTATTATTTCTCAGACTGAATAGAAAAGATTGAGGTTTATCTATTGATATTGATGATTATTCTATAAAAGATGGATTAGAGTTATTTATAATTTAAGTTGAAAATGAATCGATTAATTAAAAGTTGTTAATGTTTAGATAAAAAAAATTGATATACTTATTTAGAATAGAGATATTGATTTTGATTATAAGAAAAATATAGTTTTGATTTAGATCAATTTTTGAGTTATTGATTTTTATTATGGAATGACTTAATGATAAAATTTGTTTCAAAAAAATAGAATATTTAAGAGTTTGAGGGTTTGAGTAAGAAAATTTTGATGACTAGAAATAGTGATATTGATTCAATCAACAATGGTGATATTGATCTTTATGAAATGACTTAATGATGAAGTTGTATCAAGAATTAAAATATCAAAAGTTAGAGAATGAGATTGAAATGATAAATCTTCAACCTTTGAAAGTATGAATAAGAGAAAATATTTTTGAATTTTGATTGATTAGGATGTCATCAAATGATTCATAGAAGTATGTTTTCCTATCTTATGATGGGTTGAAATTAAGAGTGGATAATATTTTGAAAAAAAAAATGAATAATGATGATGAATGAAGTTCTTATGCAAGAATAGAGACATTGACCTTCTTCTATTCACAAGAGATAGATTTGATTTTAATTTGAGTCATGAGATATTGAACATTAATTTTTACCGAAAATGAGATCATAATTTTGAAATCTTGAAATATTGAAAATCTTTGAGATGTTGGTCTTGATAAATAAGAAAATGAATGGTTCCGTTTCAGATAGATATTGATGTACCGACTTTTTCTTATGAAATAATTTAAGAATAAATTTATATCAAGAATTAGAATATTAAAATATTTATGGATGAGATTCAAGTAAGAAACTATGAAGACTAAAGCAAGAAAAATTTTGAGGACGAAATTTTTTTTAGAGGGAAAAAATGTGATGGCCCAACCCGAGTGAGAATCCCAGCCCACCAAAGTCCCAAAAAAAAAAAGAAAGAAAGAAAAACAGGAGAGAAGACTCTCGAAGGGAGTCTTCTTCCTCCTCTCACCGGCTCCCAATCAGAGTCAGAAAGAGCTCCTTCCGGCCCTATTTAAGGAGGAGAACCCTCCTCTATCCCTCTCATCGAGAAATTCCGAGGCAAAACGACGGCAATTATCGAAAAATTCTCACGGAGACCCGTCATTGTGTCCGTCCAATTGCTCACCGGAAAAGCCTCGCCGGCGTCGGAGGTAAACCTCCTCCCCTTCCTCTCTTCTCCCCTTTCCTTTTCGAGCCGGTATGCATGCTCGTCGGCGATCGGAGTCGTCGGATTTTGTTGCGGAAGAACCTCTGTTTTTGCCCATTTTTCTTCAATTTTTTCGACGCCGGTGGTCACCGCCGACCACCGGTTTGGCCCTCATCCTGCCGACGGCCGCCCTACGTCGGTCGTGTCGTAGGTCGGAACTCTAATGAGGAGACCTCATGGTCCCCTGTTTCGGCCCAAAAGAACCCACGGGAAGAAGAAGAAAGAAGGAAAAGAAAAAGAAGAAGAAAAAGAAAAGAAAAAGAAGGAAAAGAAAAGAAAAAGAAAAAAAAAAGAAAAAGAAGGAAAAGAAAAGAAAAAAAAAGAGAAAGAAAAGAAGAAAGAAAAAAATAAAATAAATTAATAAATAATGATATAAATAATAAAATATGAGAAAGAAAGTTTCTCTCTCTTTCCTCTCTCTCTTTAGCCTGAACTAGTATTTTCTCTCTCTAGAATTGGACTTTCTCTCTCTAAAATCCTCTCTCTAGATTATTTTTCTCTCCTAAGATTTTTTAAAATTTTGAGAAGAATGATGATGAATTTAAATGATCCTCGTGATGGATTTTTGATCTGTGATCATCGGACGGTATACCGACACCCACTTTGATCAAATTAGGTATTTTTAGATTTTAATTTCTATAATTTTATTAAATTATCCACATGATAATTTTAATATGATTTGATCTAATCGATCGGATTTATTGAATCATATTGTCTGAAGAATTCAAGATGAGTTTTCTCTCTAGAATTTTTTCTCTCTAAAATTTTTTCTCTCTAAAATATTCTTTCTCTTGATTGATTCTCTCTCTAAAAAGGTTAGTGAATGAAAAAATTTCTTTTAATAGTCCTGATCTGATTCTAATGAAGAACCCTGATCCATGGTTGTCAAACAGCGTACTGGCATCCACCTTAATCAGACCATGAATCTTTAGATTTGATCATCCATGATTTCGATCTAGCCATGATTTGATTTGATCATGTTGATTTCACCAATCGAGATATTGGACCAATCGTAATGTTGGATTGTGTCATCTGATCAATTCGATTTGTACCTCATGAATTCTCTCTTCTCTAATTTTCTCTCTCCATTTGATTTTATGAAATCGATAAAGAAACCTCGGTCCTATCACTTTGAATCCGATTTGATCTGATAGTCAAACTTTGGATTGTTTAGGTCCTAATTAGATTTTGATTAGATGAAATTAGATGATCGGACCTAATCTAAATCGTTAAAATATGGTATTCGTATTCTTTCTAATTATTGAAATTGATTCTGTATAGGATTGTGGATGTTTGATCATGGGATATCGCGATATGATCTACAAACAGAATTTTTAGAAGAAAAATTTATAGAATTATGTGGGTTTATTGGAATACGTTCGAGGTAAGTAATGTTTTATTTTTTCTAGATTTATCGATAATTTATAATATATTTTTCTGACATGATTTATGAAATGATGCATGAATTGGATGAATGATATTTTGTTATGAAAATATCTTATTTGAAATGTTATGATGAAGCATGATTGAACATATTGATTCAATGATGCATTATATTGATTTATTTCGATACTACATGATTATATGTTTTATTATCGAAATTAAAATATGAAACATGATTTATAAAGAATTATGATATAAATTGTTATATTTTAAATTTAAATTGTTGACTAATTATTCCGTTGTTATTTTAGGATAGTATAATAAGATGCCTTGCATGCTTATGGAAAGAGTTTTCTATGAGTATGTGGCGGTTGCCATAATCTTCGATTCAAAATCTCGGATCGGAGACGTGACAGCACCCTATGCTGGTTAAGGTGTGCTGGGGGACCAACATACCTTGCAAGTTAAGTCCACATGAATGCAATGTATTAGCATACATGAACTACTCTTAAAACTTGAGGAAACATGTAAGTTACTCGGTAAAAGTCCACAAAAATAATTTGACACCTATATATAAAGAGAGAGATTGCCAAATTTCTCCTCATATATTGGGTCAAAGTACCCTTTTGCATTTACCGCACTAAGAACAAACGACGATATTTTTAAACCTCCATTTTTAATTTTCCAAGACGCATTTCAAATAGCCAGTCCTGCACATTTGTAACGATTTCCCAACATTGAATCATATATTCACCAGGATGGTGCATATTTTTTCTTGTTGCGGCCAATTCCTCCGTTGTTCGATCGCCAGTGTCGCACACCTGCAAGAAAAGTTCTCACAGATCGGAGATGCTTCCGACAGGGATCCTTCAACGGTCAAGTCAGAGAAGAGACTAGGCAACAGTGAAAAATTAGAGACTCAGCGGGAGAGAGAGCTGGGAGAGAGAGTTCAAGAGCTAAGAGGCGCTTCAGAGAGCTAGAGGAAGCTTGCTCAGAACTTAGAACTTACCAAGACTGTTGCCTTACTCCATTTTATAGTAGAATGCGATATGGTCCCATCATTAATGATGCAGACAACTAGGGAGTTGTCAAATCATCGGAGGCTGTCAAATTACCGTGGGCGTCAAGTCACTGGATCAATCCATGTCCCTGGCAGGACAATGCCCCAGGACGGCCATACCGGATGTCCTTGACAGGATAACTGCTCATAGCGGTCGTACGGTATTTGGATAGGCTGGCCGACTATACGTCGGTACTCGACTGTCGGGACGTCGGGTGATGACCCGGAGACACCATCGGCTGATCTGGTGCCTGGTGGAAGTCAGACGTCGGCTGCCACCCTCGACAGTGAGTCGGTGATTTGGGCTCGGTCGCTTGATCGGTCGGGAACAGTATGGGTCTGTTTGGCCGACATACCTTCGGCTGCATATTGTCGGCAGTCACCATCGGAGTCGTCCATCGATTCGGTCGGTAAAGTCGGGCGACGGTCGGATCGGTCCGAGGGTAAGTCGGCGTACAGGGATCGGTCGGTATATCCCAATAGTTGCCCCCCCCACTCCTGAGTCGGATGGCGTATTGGCCAGCGCTTCCACGTGGGCGACGGCTTCGGGCGAAAGGAGTGGTTTCCCATCACGTCATGCTCTGACTCCGACGATCGTACCAATGAGCGATCCGATGTCGGATGACTCGTTGGGAACGTAAACCATCGTCTCCTTGGGAATACGAACCACCGTCTCCTTGAGAATACGGACCGCCGTCTCTTTGGGAATGCGAACCGTCGTCTCCTTGGGAACACAAACCGCCGTCTCCTTGGGAACACGAACCGCCGTCGATTAACGAATTTTGAGATGCAGTTTTTTCCGCCACGTGTCAGGGGGCCATTGGGCCGAAACTGTTCATGCGGATAGAGGCGATGTGGCTCGATCTGGGGGCAGGTGCGTCGAATCATCGGGCTGAGGAAGGGCCTAGGCGGTGCCACGTGTCAGCATCCGGGAAGCCCTCGTTCGTCGTGCTTTCATCTCGACCGTTGAAGGGCCTTATATATATGCGGCCACTTACATCCAAAACTTCACTTTTGCTGTAAATCTGCTCCTGGCACTGAGGCTCTATCGAGTTGTACCCAGTCTCAGGTAGTTGTCTCCATCCTCTGCTTTTGAAAGCTCCTTTCGAAGTTTTCTTTTCTGTGCCTGTTTCTTTGCCTCCTTTCTTCTTTGTCATTTTTCTCTTTGTTCTTCTTTCTGAGGCTAGCATTATGGCTAGGACCTCTCCTCGAGAAAGTTAGTCAGAGAACCCAACCGACGATTCTTGGTCGACCCCGGAGGTGGAGGCTTCTTCACTTTCGAGGCAGAACGTCGAACGGCTCAGGGAGAAGTACGATATTCCGGAGCAGTTCGAACTCTTCGCCCCTGGGGTCGAGGGTTGGGTTAACAATCCGCCTCCGGGTCAGGTGGCCTTCTACGTTGAGGACCTTTGGGTAGGTCATCCATTTTCGATTTTGGAGTTCGTCCGAAATATTTTGGATTATTACGGGCTTTGTCCGGCGTAATTGGCGTCGAACTCAGTCCGGTTAATAATTAGTTTTGCTCTGTTGTATCGGTTTTTGCCGACCTTTCTCTGCATTTCTCTCTTTCGGGCGTTCTTCGTCCTCCAACCCCATCCGAAAGCCCGAGGGTGGTGGTTCTGCAATCTCCGGAAGGGTCTTTTATTTATTACCGGTCTTCCATCGTCGATCCACGGGTGGAAGAATCAATTTTTTTTTGCTTCTTCTTCGCTCCCTTGGGGGTTTCCTTCCCACTGGGGTGACCCTCGGACTCGGTCGAACGAAAATAGTTAGGTGGAGGATGGAGACCGAGAGGACTTTCTCTGACTGAAGGATGTGTTGGTGTCGAAGCAGAGGGAGCTCGTCACCGAGCAAGCTCTGTACGATGCTGTCCTGAGTTCGGTTCTCCGTTTAGGTACATCTCGGTCCGTCAATCATTTTTTGTCTTTTTTATCCATCTTCGGACTTGTGCTAACCCTTTGTTGAAATTACAGGGATGCCACCGAAAGTGAGGCTGACAGACGCCGACATTCGGCAACATGCGGCGAAGAAGAGACCGGCACCCAGGGTCAGACCATCGCAGCCTCCTAAGAGGTCTTAAATATCATCGCCGACCGACATTGCGACGGTGGCAGCACAGTCCGACACCGAACGTGCATCGGGCTATGAGTCGGTCATCGCTCTGTTGATGCCGGCGGTGCCACCTGAGGTGCTGTCCGAGGAAGGGGCAGCTGAGGGGGCAGTCGAAGGAGCGTCGGCTCCCCCACCCGCTGAAGAGGTTCGGGCTGAAACATGTGAGCCTGAACGACCTGCGGCGGCTCTCGTCGCACCCTCAGGAGGAACTCAGTCGAGTTCAAGTTTCCCATCCTTCTCCGATCTTCAGGCCTGGGCGACAGGTCGGGGGAAGGCTCCAATGGCGCCGATGGATGACTCGAGGTCGGCGGGCCACATCGCATCGTCCGACGTTCGGATCCCCGAGGGAGCATCGGCCCTGGCCAACCACGACTTGGCTAGGAGGTTGTGTCAGGCAACCGTTCTCCCGATCGATCGGGAGCTCTTGAGGGGTTGGTCGGTGTCTGACATGCTTTCCTCTTTTTACCCGACCATGATCTAGGTGAGCTCTTCTTCCTTTTCTTTCCTCTTCTTTGTTATCTTTATCATTTCATTTTTCTGACGACCGGCCTTCTATTTGTAGCTGATCTACAATATGTCTGAGCTAGAGGTCGGGTACTGGAGGTTCGGCGACGTTTGGATGGCCTGAAAGAATAGGGCCGAGACCGCCGAAGCTGAGAAGGCAGTGTTGGTGGACCAACTGAAGTTGTCGATCGACCGTGAGGCTAGGCTCGAGGAGAAAATCTCCCGACTCACCAACGGCCTAGCCGCCTCGAAAGTCGAACTTCAGTCGGCTCATGAGCAAATCCAGCGCAAGACCCACTCCGTTCACCAACTACGGCAGGAGCGGGATGGCTGCATCAGGGAGCTCGAGGCCGAGCACGAACAGCTTCGCGTTAGCCTGAAGAACCTGGCCAAAATTGAGGAGAACTTGTCCTCCGCCCAAGCCGATGCCGACATAGCGAAGGCGAAGGCGGAGTCGGCCAAGGAGGCACTGAGTCGGACGGTGAAGGACTTTCGTGGCTCGAACGAGTACCGGGAGGAGCTCCTCGAGAGCGGCTTCGCCTCCTATCGGGTGGGGTACGAGGATGCCGGGGATGTGATTCAGAGTCTGCACTCGGAGATCGACTTGAGCGGCATCATCCCTCCAGGGTCGGAGGACCGAGCCGCAGAGGAAGAGGCCGACCCACTGCCGTCGGAATGAGTTGCCGAGGATGAGGCGTCTCCAACCCTTGGTCCCTCTCCGACCCGAGCGGATACGCCGGTTGCTCCCGAACTTCACCCAGTGCAAGAAGTCGACTCTGATGAATAGTCAGAATATCTGCCCGTTATCTTTGTATTTCTATTTTCTGTTTAGTCTTTGATATCTGTAATCGGGCTTCATCCCAATTTTGTAATCGGACTTCGACCCAATGTTGTAATCGGGCTTCGGTCCAATTTTGACTTAACAAAATCAAAGACTTTTCACACTTTTTCTCGCATGTGGTTGAATGTGTTTGATTGTCCGAACCATCTCCGAGTGCATAGGTCGTAGCTCCGACATATCTCACTAGGATGTTTGGTAGGATCTAGCATCTGCCGCCCGGACCTTGGTCGAGCATGTACGTCAGGCCGAGTGTCGACCGATTAGCGAACGTAGCTCATTGGCACGATCATTCCGTAGAGTCAGATAGTAGAGTAGTGTCCGACGTATTCGAATAGGATAACGATGAAGAGTCGAATATCCATTGTCTGGTCCTTGATCAGACGTGCACATCGAGATACGTGATAAATGGTGGCAAGTCGAATATCCTTCGACCGGTCGTGATCAAGTCGGTTTGTTGTAAGTTGAATACCCATTGCCCAGACCTTGATCGGGCGGGTACGTCGTGGCGCATGATAAACGATGGCAAGCCAAATATCCTTCGATCGATCGTAACCAAGTCGGTGTGTCGTAAGTTGAATACTCGTTACCCAGATCTTGGTTGGGCAGGTACGTCACGGTTGTCTTGGCATTTTGCCCTTCTCAGTCAAAGCTAAGTGGGCAAGTTAGCCAGCTGCATTGGTCGAAGCCCTTTGCCTTTTGAGGCGAAGGCCGTTGGTTCGACGATCGAGCCGTAGGCTCGGCATAGATTCGGTGATCGAGTCGTAGATTCGACGATCGAATCATAGATTTGGCATAAAGTCGTAGATTCGGCGTAAAGTCATAGATTCCCATTGAGATATTGGGATCAAGTCGGGACGTCGAGGCCCGTATTTCGACACGGGCCGACCTTCGGCAGGGAGCCAAACTTTGTAGACTCTGGAGTTTTGAAATTATATTATATTCAAGTAAGAAGGGCATACAAAGTTCATTGGTAATACAATTTCAGATGGTCAGCATTTCAGGTCCGGAGAATGGCCGTCTCTTCCAGGGTTTTAAGTCGGTAGGAGCCCAGCCTGCAGGTGTCTGCAATCTTGTTGGGTCCTTCCCAGTTTGGGGACAGTTTCTCTTAATCCTGAGGCTTCGAGACTTCCGCCTTCCTCAAAATCAGGTCTCCGGGTCTGAAAAATTTTGGCCTAACTTTAGCATTGTAGTATCGGGCCACTCTTTGTTGGTAGGAAGCCATGCGGAGTTGAGCCTCGCGTTGGAGCTCGAACAGGAGGTCCAAGTCAGCTCTCCGATACTCAGAGTTGTCCGGTTCACAGTATTGCTCAACTCTAGTCGATGGTAGCCCGAACTTTAGTGGAATCATTGCTTCCGTCCCATAGGCCAGGTTGAAAGGAGATTCCCTGGTCGGGGCCTGGGGTGTCGTTCGGTATGCCCACAGGACTGAATGCAACTCTTCGACCCAGAGGCCTCTGGCTTCATTCAGTCGAGTCTTCAACCCATACAGAATGGTTTGATTGGTTACTTCGACTTCTCCATTGGACTGTGGATGACCGACCGAGGTCAGTCTGTGCGTGATATGAAATCTCGCACAAAACTCCCTGAAATCATTGTTGTCGAACTGTCATCCATTGTCGGTGATGATGGTGTGCGGTAATTCGAACCTAAAGATGATAGACTTCTGGACAAAGTCTTCCATCTTACGCTCGATAATTTGCGCCAGAGATTCGACCTCCATCCACTTGGTGAAGTAGTCGATCGCGACAACTATAAACTTTCTTTGGCTAGACGTCGGAGGGAAAGGGCCAAGTATATCGATCCCCCACTGGGCGAAGGGCCATGGGGCGACAATGACAGTCAGTTGGTTGGCGGGCCGGTGTTGTAAGTTAGCATACTTCTGACATGGCTCGCACCTTCGAACCAAGTCAGCCGCATCTTTCTTTATGGTGGGCCAGTAGTAACCTTGCCGTAGGACTTTGTAGGTCAAGGATTTGCCCCCCAGGTGACTCCCGCAGATCCCTTCATGCACCTCCCTGAGTGCGTAGTCCGCATCCGTCGATCCCAGGCACCGTAGCAGGGGAAAGGAGAACGACCTTTTGTATAGTCGCCCATCCATCATTACATACTGGGAGGCCGCCCATCGAAGTCGCTTGGCTTCCATGGGATCTTCGGAGCTGGTTCCATCAGTCAGGTACTGAACGATCGGATCCATCCAGCTTGGCTCGATCGTCAGTTGTAGTACCTCCTCAGTCCTATTAATGCTCGATTGCTCGAGACTTGCCCAAAGCACCGTAGGCAGATGTCGCAAGCCTGGAGAGTGCGTCGGCCCGAGCATTCTCTGACCTAAAAATGTGGGAGATCTCGAAATACTTGAGGTGTGCCACGAGATCTCCCACCTTCTGAAGATATTTCGTCATGGTCGGATCCCGCGCTTCGAATTCGCCCTTGACTTGCCCCACAATCAGCTGGGAGTCGGAGAAGACTCTGAGGCTGTCGATCCCGAGCTCCTTCACCACTCTCAAGCCGACGAGAAGCGCTTCATACTCGGCTTGATTATTGAAAGCTTTGAAATTGAATCAGAGGGCGTACTCGGTAACCACTCCCTCCGAGTTGGTGAGCAGAAACCCGGCCCCGCTTCCTTGGGCATTGGAAGCTCCATCTATGTGTAACACCCAGATCGACTCGGGGTCAAATTCAGGAGTCGCAGCTT
This sequence comes from Elaeis guineensis, assembly GCF_000442705.2. Lineage (NCBI taxonomy): Eukaryota > Viridiplantae > Streptophyta > Magnoliopsida > Arecales > Arecaceae > Elaeis > Elaeis guineensis. The sequence continues at coordinate 113,633,537 of NC_026003.2, forward strand.
CTTTGGAGCTCCCATCTTCCGACATTTGGTCGGCTGTCGAGCATTTCACAATAAAGTCGATCAGGACTTGGGCTTTCAAAGCGGGTTGCGGTCGGTACTGGATGTCAAACTCGCTCAGCCTGACCGTCCATTTCGCCAGTCGTCCTGATGTGTCAGGGCGACGGAGGATCGCCCTCAGGGGCTGATCGGTGAGAACCATGATGGTGTGTGTCTGAAAATATGGACAGAGTCGCTACATGGATACGATCAGGGCAAATATCATCTTCTCCGCCCTTGAGTACCAAGTTTCAGTCCCGCGGAGCACTTTGCTGGTATAATATACGAGCTGGTGAGTTCGACTCTCGTTCTCCCGGAAGAGCATCGAACTAACTACCTCCGGGGCAGTAGCCAGATAAAGGTACAATATTTCTCTGACCTCTGGCTTCACAAGCAGGGGCGGAGAAGTCAGATACTTCTTCAGATCTTCAAAGGCTTGTCGGCACTCATCTGGCCATGAGAAGTCCTTCGTCTACCTTAGGGTTTTGAAGAACAGAAGGCATCTCTCAGCCGATCGAGAGATGAATCGGCTGAGCGCGATGATCCTTCCATTGAGCTGCTGCACCTCTTTTTTAGTATTCGGATGCCACATGTCGATGATCGCCTTTATCTTCTCGGGGTTGGCCTCGATTTCGTGCTAAAAAATGAGGAACCCGAGGAACTTCTCCGAAGCTACCCCGAAGGCATACTTAGTCGGATTTAGCTTCATCCGATATCGCCGAAGAGTGCAAAAGGTTTCTTCCAAGTCTTGGACATGATCTGAAGCCTGCACGCTCTTCACCAGTATGTCGTCCACGTACACCTCCATGTTGCATCCGATTTGATCTTTGAAGATCTTATTGATGAGGCGTTGGTAGGTGGCTCCGGTATTCTTCAGACCGAAGGGCATCATCCTGTAGCAGTAAAGACCCTTGGCAGTCACGAAGGCCGTATGCTCTTCATCCTCAGACGCCATCCGGATTTGGTTATATCCGGCGAAGGCATCCATGAAGCTGAGCAGTCGATAACCGGATGTCGCATCCACCAGTTGGTTGATCTTCGACAGGGAGAAGCTATCCTTCGGGTAGACCCGATTCAAGTCAGTGTAGTCGATACAGATCCTCCACTTTTCGTTGGCTTTCTTCACCATGATGACATTTGTGAGCCAGTCGGGATATGTGGTTTCTCTGATGAAGCCCACCTCGAGTTGCTTGTCCATTTTCTCGTCGATGGCCTTCTGTCTTTCGGAGGCGAAAGCCCGTTTCTTCTATCTCATCGGCTTCGCACCAGAGGCGATGTTGAGTCGGTGAGTCATTATTTTCGGAGGTATGCCGGAAATATCCGCTGCCGTCCAAGCGAATACGTCGGCGTTAGCTTTCAACAGCTCTATCAGCTGCCGTCGCTCCGGGTCGGATAACTGCAATCCGACCCAGACGACCTGTTCAGGATTCTTGATCATCGAGATGGAAATCAGCTGTTCAGCCGGTTCACCCCGCTCCTCCTCTTCCCATTGGTCCAGCTTGTCGACTATCAGAGAGTTCTTTGATTCATTGCTTTGAGTGGAGATTTGGAAGCACTGTCGGACGAGTTGTTGATCCCCGCGTATTTCTCCGGCTCCATTTTTAGTCGGAAACCAGACCAGCAAGTGGTATGTCGAGACTATCGCCCTGAGGACATTTATTCCGGATCTTCCAAGTATGGCGTTGTATGCTGAAGGTACTTGGACGATCGTGAATGTCATATGGACGGTGCTTTATCGTGGTTCGGTCCCAGCTGTCATGGAAAGAGTAATTTTCCCTTCCATTACGATATTTTTCTGACGAAATCCACTAGGGGCGTAGAGACTCTCCTGAGTCGGTCGGTCGACAGTCGCATTCGAAAAAAGGTCGAGTAAAACAAAATATTAGTGGAGCTTCCATTATCAACAAGAATCTTTTTTACATCATAGTTCGCTATCATCGTCGAGACAACAACAGCGTCATCATGGAGAGTTTGGATTCTCCGAGCATCCTCATTTGTGAAGATGATTACATTATCCTGGCACGGCCTCTTCGTCGACTCCTCTTCGGCAGTCGTCTCCCGATCTAGTCGTCTGGAGATCATGTTGATGACCCCGACCGTAGGCTGATTATTTGCTGCCTCTTCAGTCGGTTGGGGTTGTCGGTCGGGGAGGGACCGAGCCGACGGATCCTTTCGATACTTTTCGAGATACTCTCATCGTATAAGGGCCTCTATTTCATCTTTGAGTTGGATGCATTGCTCGGTGGTATGACCGTGGCCCCGATGGAACCAGCAGTATCTTCTCCGATCGAGGCTCTTTGCCTTCAGAGGCGGGGGCCGTCGCAGGTATTTCACTCCTTTGATCTCCATCAGGATCTCCGCACGAGGAGCAGAGAGAGGAGTGTAGGAGTCATACCTGTGATGCGTCGGTCTCGGACTCTGACGTCAGGGTGATCTCGGGCTCCGTCGTTGAGGCGAGACCCGTTTATCGGTCGGGGGCCTGTTGGGTTCAGCAGCAGGCTGATTTTTCTTTCGCTTCTCCTTTTGGCCCGTGCCTTCGGTCAGACGCCGGTCGGAAGCTCCTTCGTCCACGCGCATGTATTTGTACGCGCGCTCCAATAATTCGGCATACATCAGGGGGAGGATCTTGTCCAAGGAATATGTGAATCGGGATCCCCTTAGCCCCCTCTTCATGGTCGAGATTGCTATGTCTTCGTTGAGGTCCCGGACCTCAAGCGTGACCACATTGAATCAGGCCACAAAATATCAGAGCATCTCGTTTTCTCCCTGTTTGAGGGAGAAAAGACTGTCCGAGGTTCGTGGTGGTTTCTGGTTGGTGCTGAAATGGACCACGAAAAGATGCTCGAGCTATCCGAAGGAATGGATACTCCCTGAGCGGAGGCCGGAATACCAGGTCCTGGCAACTTTACGAAGCGTGACGGAGAAGCCGATGCAAAGGAGGGCATCGGTTGCCCCCTGAATTGTCATGAGAGCCTTGTAGCTCTCCAGATGGTTAACTAGGTCGGTGGAGCCGTCGTAAGGCTCCACATGAGGTATCTTGAACCGATTAGGGATCGATTCGTCGAGGACAAATCGAGAGAGAGGTTGGATGGTCCGAAAGTCGATGTCGTTTGAAGACTTCTGACCATCCGTCTGGAGTTGGACAAGCCGACGGTCGATTTCTTCAAACTTACATTCGTAGTCGTCTAATCGTCGATGTTGTGAAACCCCAGGGGTCGAACCTCCCGACGAGCTTGAGAGTGAGGCGGACGGTGTCCGCGGCCGCTTCTCCTTCCTCGCCCGCTCCAGCTGGGAAGGAGAAGGACGTTGAGATCGGTGGATGTCATGTCGTGACCGCCTCACCCCTTCTCGATGGGAGTGCTGAGACGGCTGCTCTTGAGGAGGAGATGAAAGTTGATGCAGACATCGGCGGCTACTTCTGGACGGTATAGGGTGCGTCGCTGGTTGTTCCATCGACAGTTGCGGCAACTGAGTCGGTTGTTGTTGGAGACTTTTGACCGTGTCCGTCAGAACGGTCAATTACCGCACGATCGCCGCGATTTGCGCCTCCATAGTTACCACCGGATGCGGAGAGCTGGGCTCCGCCATGGAAGGTGAAGGAGGGGCCTCTTCCCGACGGGAAGAGCACCTCGTCGATCCGGTAACTCTCGATCGCTGAGCCCTGATTTTTGTCATCTCGAGAGATTTTTTCAAGCTCTGTGGAGCTCGCTGGCTTACCTCTGTCGAATACCCCTACCTGGCGCGCCAAAATCTGTTGCGGTCAATCCCCCCGTTGCCCGATCGCCGGTGTCACGCACCTGCAAGAAAAATTCTCACAGACCGGAGATGCCTCCGGTGGGGACCCTCCGACGGTCAAGTCAGAGAGGAGACTAGGCAACAGTGGAAAATCAGAGGCTCAGCGGGGGAGAGAGAGAGCTGGGAGAGAGAGCTCAAGAGCTAAGAGGCGCTTCAGAGAGCTAGAGGAAGCTTGCTCAGAACTTAAAACTTACCAAGACTGTTGCCTTACCCCATTTTATAGTAGAATGCGGTATGGTCCCAGCATTAATGATGCAGACAACTAGGGAGTTGTCAAATCATCGGGGGCTGTTAAATCGTCGTGGGCTGTCAAGTCACTGGCATCAATTTATGTCTTTGGCAGGACAATGCCCCAGGATGGCCATACCGAATGTCCTTGACAGGACAACTGCTCATAGCAGTCGTACGGCGTTTGGATGGGCTCGCCGACTATACGTCGGTATTCGGCTGTCGGGACGTCGGGTGATGATCCGGAGACATCGTCGGCTGATCTGGTGCCTGGCGGAAGTCGGACGTCAGCTGCCACCCCCGACAGTGAGTTGGTGATTTGGGCTCGGCCGCTTGGCCGATCGAAAATAGTATGGGTCTGTTCGGCCGACATACCTTCAGCTGCATATTGTCGGCAGCCATTGTCGGCAGTCACCGTCAGAGTTATCCGTCAGTTCGGTCGGTAGAGTCGGACGACGATCGGACCAGTTCGAAGGTAAATCGGCGTACAGGAGCAGTCGGTATATCCCAATATTTCTCATAATATCCGATTCAGGAGTTTCAATTTCTCTTTCTTCTTTGGCATTGTTGCAACGGAAAGGCATCAATATAATTGGATCACAGAAACAGAGAGAGAGGGAGAGAGAGCACTCAGTGAAAGATTTATTGCTAATCTTTGTTCAACAAGGGGAACAAAGATCAGCATAGATCATCTGCCGATTGATTCTGGTCTTGCTTCATCAAACTCAGATATCTACAACACTAAGCAAAATTGACAACCGTCGTCATAGAGGTTCACTCCTTAGAATAGAAAATAAGGTGCACAAAAGAAACACAGACAAGATTGTATTTTGAGGAAGGGTAGGATCCAATCTAGAGTTCATGTCCTTGTTTGCATCAAATCCTACAAAGATATCGATCAGGTTACCCGCTCGGCAATGTCCCTACTCTTCAGAGGTGGGGTGTATCAATTGCTCTTTCCTGGTTACCAGCATGACTGATACAATGATACCGCACCAAAATTATGTGGCATAACATAGTCAGGGGTTTTCCACATCTTGTGTCGACACTATAACAAAATGAACATTCGTGAAAAGCTGCTTCATGTTGCTGCTAATTGACCTCATATATGGATCTTGCTTCTGAAGAAAGCTTGGAAGAACATGGACTCCTCAGAGGTCAACTAGTCCGGTTTTTAAGGTATGGATGGTATGGGATGAGCATAGAGGAATTCCCTCTAATGGCTTTAAGCTTGATGATTCCTAAATTGGGCATGGTGGGGGCTCTTTTAGCTTCATGAGGCATCTGCCATGATTTTGTTGGATATATTACTGAATTTCTAGCTGCATTAATATAGCCCATTATTGATTATTTGTTCCAGCACAGATTCTTTGTAGGGTGCCCGCATGGCACTGGAGGGTGCTGTGCATTTATGAATGTCGTCCATCACAAGATGGACGGTTGTGATGGATGGCCATGAATGGGACCATGGCCATGTGTTTTGTTTGATGGTCATTTATCTTGTGATAGACAATATCCATGCATCGCATCACCGTACATGCACTGGAGGGGTTCATGCTCTATTCGTTTGCTTCTTATAAATGACCCGCACCTACCAGATGAGACTTGAATTTGGTTACACATTAATATTATGGGCACGATTCTGCGGGTTCAAGAGAGCATTATATGGTTGGCTCACATGAAGGACCCTTCTGCTACCATCATCTGCTAGAATAAACAGCTCTCACTCACATCGATAGCTGGCCAAGAAGGCTTCTCTTGACTGCTTTCATGTCAGTAATCTAATCAGCCTTTGGAGTGCCAACGGGAAAGTACCAATTTTAACTACTTATCCCACTACGGTACTTTCCAACTCAAATGAAGAGTTCTACTTGTATCTTTTTCTATTCTTGGGATATCTCCACTTTCCATTGACTATCTGAAATTGATGTCATCCCTCCCCACTTGAGCAAGAAAATGTGAATTCAATTCTGCTTGGCATTGTTTCCTGATAGGTAGGATGGATATAGAGTAGCAGGTAGCAATAGGCTTTCCTAATTTGAAAAAAAGAAAAAAAAATCCTTGGCCTCTTCTAGTTTGAAAAAAATCCATTCCATCTTTATATACAGTCCACAAATGTCACTGTATCATTGACTTTAAGAAAATAAGAAATCATATTTAAAACCTGAATTCGAAATGCTGAATCAAAGTGGAGAATTGGGATTGTTCCACCGAGGCTGGATTCTTGCACATGTTGGGGCTAGTTTTCTTTGTCCTTTACCGAAGGGTCAAATCGTATCACCAATTTGTTACGTAACCTACCAACGGGCATCACTTCCTTCTTCTTCTTTTTTTTTTTTTTTTTTGGATACAAACGGTCATCACTTGCTTCGCCTGTGAGGCGACAATAGGAATTTGAGGAGGACCAAAGGCCGTGGCCGCCGCCCGCCCGTGTGAATGAGAGCGGCGCCGTGCGACCATCGACACCAACGTGATAGCGCCACGCCACTCGCATCGCCCTGCGATCCAAGAGAAATTATTGTCTGGATCACGCCCTACCCCCCAAATCTCACGGTGGATAACACGCCACAATAGTCTTTGAATGTCACGAATTCCCGATTGCACGTTATCCACCATGCACGTGCTCCGAGATTTATGCTGGTCTATCTAGGCGTGGTCTAGGTAATGATTTCTCGGATCTAAAGCCAAAAGCCACTAACTTTTCCATTCGCCCTCTTCAAACAACAACATTACTATCATGCCCCTCCCTTTGTCTCGGGGCGACCGATTCATCGATTACGCCGGTTGTGGACAGATTGCGCCGCCAATATGGTCAACAAAGACAAGTAACAGATTAATAATTAATTTTCATCTTAATATAATAGTCGAAATTTAGTTATGATGTTTAAAAGAATAAACTTTTGTCATATAATATAATATATATTATTTGACTCGTATGTAAGAATATATTGATTTATATTAGTCAAGATAATAACATCTAATATATTATTATATATTGTATTGACAAAATACTATAGTAGTGCAGTCCATCTAGATGAAAATCTTTGATCTGTGCTTAGTCAAGCAATTTGTGAGATTTATCTTGTTAGAAATGCACGTGTTTTGATATTCCAATTTTTTTCAATCTTGACCAATCATAATCCGATTCTGTTAATGTAAAGCTAGTGAACCATGTGACCTATTATCTCCACACTTTTAATTCAATTTGGAAAATTACACTATTTTTTGAATTGTGCTCTAAATTATTTTTTCTTTCTCTGCAAAAAAAAAAAAAGTAATTTTTTCCCATACATCATTAAAATAAGGAAACATACCATTACTTTATTCTCAAATGTTCTTGTAACAGCATGTTCATCCATCAAATGAAGCAGCTTTAATATCTAGCCTAATAGCTAGTCTTATATTGAACCTCATACATCATAGCATGATTGATTCGATCTCGACAACTGAATCTATTTCAAAATAATATGACACATTCAATAATTTTACGTATCATGGGTTGGACTTGCGGCACAATATATGCCAGCTCCATTGATGGAAGGCTCGTAACTAGACTTGATGTTGCAAGTCAGGTTGGACCGCACCACCCGGCTATCAAAAGCCACCGTAAACACCAGCTCCATTGAGATAGAAGGATTCGTAGAGAATATGGTGGTGTCAACCGTAACATAATAATTCATAGTTAAAGGTAGGGGAAAGGAACTCTTGTAAACACCAATGTTGGTGTGGGGGTGAATGTTAGACTTTTTATGATGTTTAGTAACAAAAATTCAAGATCTAACAAATATATAAAACATATCTTAGGATATAGAGTTTTGTTAAACTTGGCACCATCCTTTGAATTCTTTAAATATCCAAATCAAGAAAGTCTTGGCTATTTTGATCTTCTGCTCCAACTATCCTGGCTATTTTGATCTTCATTCTCTAACTGTATTGGCTGTTTTAATCTTCCTTTTCCAACTTTCTTCCTTTTATGATGTCCTTAATGATGGGTATGGATTAATCTTGTTTGGATGTGTTGCGGCCAATCGCCTCGTCGCTCGATCGTCGGGAAGCGTGCACCTGCAAAAGGAAGTCCGCACTGACCGGAGGCGGCTCCGGCGGGGACCCTCCGACGGTCAAGTCAGAGAGGTGACTGGGCAACAGTGAAATGCAGACAGAGAGCTCTGAGAAAGAGAGAGGGAGAGAGAGAGAGGAGCGAGCCTGCGTATGCGGGAGAGACGGGCGGATCGACCCTTTGCACTGTTGCCTTCCCCGGTTTATATAGTGGAGCACGGTATGGCACCGTCATTAATGGCGCGGACAGGTGAGGAACTGTCAACTCACTGTAGACTGTCAGAGCCACCGTAAAAACGTCATGTCGCCGTGTGGCCGTCCAATCACCAGGGTTGACCCGGCTCTCGGCGGGACCATGTCCCTAGGTAACTGCGCCGCATGTCCGTGTCAGAGCTGACAACGTCTGGCGGCTGTACGGTGGTTGGAGGAGCCGACCGACCCAAAGTCGGTAGCCAGCTGAGTGGTGTCGGGCCCCTCCATTGGTCGGCGAGCATCATGTTGCGAGAGTCGGCCATCAGACTTCCTGGTCGGAGTCGGTCAGTCGGTCGGTCGGAGTCGGCCAGTCGGTCGGTCGGCCAGTCGGTCGGTCGGCCAGTCGGAGTCGGCCGTCGGGGTCGGCCAGTCGTCCGTCGGGGTCGGCCAGTCGGTCGGTCGGCCAGTCAGGGTCGGCCATCGGGGTCGGCCAGTCGGGGTCGGCCGTCGGGGTCGGCCATCAGACTTCCTGGCCGGAGTCGGCCAGTCGGTCGGTCGGAGTCGTCCGTCGGGGTCGGCCAGTCGGTCGGTCGGCCAGTCGGTCGGTCGGCTAGTCAGAGTCGGCCAGTCGGAGTCGGCCAGTCGTGGTCGGCCGTCGGGGTCGGCCAGTCGGAGTCGTCCGTCGGGGTCGGCCCCTTCGACCGTAAGTCGGTCGGTGGGTATTCCCCAACAGTTGCCCCCCTCCACTCCTGAGCCCGATGTCGTGTTGGCTCGCGTGAACACGTGGGCGACGGCTTCGGACGAAAGGAGTGGTGTTCCATCTTTTCCTGCCCCGACTCTGGCGATCACATCAATGAACGATCCAATATCGGTCGTCCCGACTGTAGGTCGAGCATGCACGTCGGGTCGGAGGTCGGCCAACCTCCGAACGTTGCTCGTCGACACGATCATTCTGCAGAATCTGATAGTCGAGTAGCATCCGACGTATTCGGATAGGATAACGATGGCAAGTCGAATATCCATTGTCCAGCCCTTGGTCGGACGTATGCGTCGGGATGTATGATAAACGGTGGCAAGCCGAATATCCTTCGATCGGTCGTGACCAGATCGGTATGTCGCGAATGCGACTGCGGTCATCTTGGCATTTTGCCCTTCTTAGTCGAAGCTAAGTCGGCAAGTTAGCCAGCCGTATTAGTCGAAGCCCTTTGCCTTCAGAGGTGGGGGCCGTCGTAGATATTCCGCTCCTTCGATCTCCGTCGCAGAATCCGATACGTCCTCGACGATCGAGACGTAGATTGAGCAATTGGTTCGGCGATTTGTTGATCAGGCCGACGACGGAGTCATAGATTCGGCGATCGGCAACCGAGCCATGTTGGTCGGGGCCTTTTGCCTTCAGAGGCCGAGGCCGTCGGTTCGACGATCGATGATCGAGTCGTTGATTCGGCGATCGACGATCGGCCATGTTTGTCGGAGCCTTTTGCCTTCAGAGGCCGAGGCCGTCGATTTCGACGATCGATGATCCAGCCGTTGATTCGGCGATCGACGATCGACCGTGTTGGTCGAAGCCTTTTGCCTTCAGAGGCCGAGGCCGTCGATTTCGGCGATCGATGATCCAGCCGTTGATTCGGCGATCGACGATCGACCGTGTTGGTCGGAGCCTTTTGCCTTCAGAGGCCGAGGCCGTCGATTTCGGCGATCGATGATCCAGCCGTTGATTCGGCGATCGACGATCGACCGTGTTGGTCGGAGCCTTTTGCCTTCAGAGGCCGAGGCCGTCGATTTCGGCGATCGATGATCGAGCCGTTGATTCGGCGATCGACGATCGACCGTGTTGGTCGGAGCCTTTTGCCTTCAGAGGCCGAGGCTGTCGATTTCGGCGATCGATGATCGAGCCGTTGATTCGGCGATCGACGATCGACCGTGTTGGTCGGAGCCTTTTGCCTTCAGAGGCCGAGGCCGTCGGTTTCGGCGATCGATGATCCAGCCGTTGATTCGGCAATCGACGATCGGCCGTGTTGGTCGGAGCCTTTTGCCTTCAGAGGCCGAGGCCGTCGTAGATTCTCCGCTCCTTCGATCTCTATCAGGATCTGCGCACGAGGAGCGGGGAGAGGGGCGTAGGAGTCATACCTGCGATGCGTCGGTCTCGGACTCCATCGTCAGGGTGACTTTTGGATTCGTCGGGGTGGCGAGACCCGACTATCGGTCGGGAGCCTGCTTGGTTCGGCGGGTTCCCGACCTTTCCTCCGCTTCTCCTTCGGGCCTCTGGGTTCGGCCAAACGTCGGTCGGATGCCCCTTCATCCGCGCGCATATACTTATATGCGCGCTCCAGCAGTTCGGCGTATGTTCGGGGGAGGGTTTTATCCAGGGAATAGGTGAATCGGGATGCCCTCAGCCCCCGCTTCATGGCTGAGATTGCCATGTCTTCGTTGAGGTCCCGGACCTCGAGCGTGGCCGCGTTGAATCGCGCCACGAAGTGTCGGAGCGTCTCGTTTTCCCCCTGCTTGAGGGAGAAAAGGCTGTCCGACGTTCGCGGCGGCTTTCGGCTGGTGCTGAAATGGGCCACGAACGAGTGCTCGAGCTGTCCGAAGGAGTGGATACTTTCCGATCGGAGGCCGGAGTACCAGGCCCTGGCAGCCTTGCGGAGTGTGGCGGGGAAGCCGATGCAAAAAAGAGCGTCGGTTGCCCCTTGAATCGTCATGAGAGCTTTATAGCTCTCGAGGTGGTCGACTGGGTCGGTGGAGCCGTCGTATGGCTCCACGTTCGGCATTTTGAACCGACTGGGAATCGGCTCATCGAGGACCAGTCGAGAAAGAGGCTGGGCGGTCTGGAAGTCGACGTCGTTCGAAGACTTCTGGCCGTCCATCTGCAGTTGGGCGAGTCGGCGGTCGATCTCCTCGAACCGTCGCTCGTAGTCGTCCGCTCGTCGATGCTGGGAGACCCCAGGGGTGGAGCCTCCGGAGGATTCTGAAAGAGAGGCCGACGGTGTGCGCGGCCGCTTTTCCTTCCTCGCCCGTTCCAACGGGGAAGGAGAGGGCCGCTGGGACCGTCGGTCGTCGCGCCGTGGTCGCCCCTCCTCTCCGTGGGAGCGCTGTTGGGAGCGCTCGCATGGAGGCGACAGGGGTCGGCGCGGCCGTCGGCGGCTGCTCCTGGAAGGCATAGGTCGGGCCGCCGGTTGTTGCTGGAGGCTTTTGACTGCGTCGGTCAGTACGGTCATCTGCCGTACGATGGCCGCAATCTGGGCCTCCGTGGTCACTGCAGGGCGCGGAGAGCTAGGCTCCGCCGCCGGTGGGGGCGGGGAGGCTTCTTCCCGGCGGGAAGAGCGCCTGGCCGACCCAGTGACTCTCGATCGTTGAGCTCTTGTCTTTGTCATGCTGCTCCCCTACCTGGCGCGCCAATCTGTTGCGGCCAATCACCTCGTCGCCCGATCGCCGGGAAGCGTGCACCTGCAAAAGAAAGTCCGCACTGACCGAAGGCGGCTCCGGCGGGGACGCTCCGACGGTCAAGTCAGAGAGGTGACTGGGCAACAGTGAAATGCAGACAGAGAGCTCTGAGAAAGAGAGAGGGAGAGAGAGAGGAGCGAGCCTGCGTATGCGGGAGAGACGGGCGGATCGACCCTTTGCACTGTTGCCTTCCCCGGTTTATATAGTGGAGCACGGTATGGCGCCGTCATTAATGGCGCGGACAGGTGAGGAACTGTCAACTCACTGTAGACTGTCAGAGCCGCCGTAAAAATGTCATGTCGCCGTGTGGCCGTCCAATCACCAGGGTTGACCCGGCTCTCGGCGGGACCATGTCCCTAGGTAACTGCGCCGCATGTCCGTGTCAGAGCTGACAACGTCTGGCGGCTGTACGGTGGTTGGAGGAGCCGACCGACCCAAAGTCGGTAGCCAGCTGAGTGGTGTCGGGCCCCTCCATTGGTCGGCGAGCATCATGTTGCGAGAGTCGGCCATCAGACTTCCTGGTCGGAGTCGGCCAGTCGGTCGGTCGGAGTCGGCCAGTCGGTCGGTCGGCCAGTCGGTCGGTCGGCCAGTCGGAGTCGACCGTCGAGGTCAGCCAGTCGTCCGTCGGGGTCGGCCAGTCGGTCGGTCGGCCAGTCAGGGTCGGCCATCGGGGTCGGCCAGTCGGGGTCGGCCGTCGGGGTCGGCCATCAGACTTCCTGGCCGGAGTCGGCCAGTCGGTCGGTCGGAGTCGTCCGTCGGGGTCGGCCAGTCGGTCGGTCGGCCAGTCGGTCGGTCGGCTAGTCAGAGTCGGCCAGTCGGAGTCGCCCAGTCGTGGTCGGCCGTCGGAGTTGGCCAGTCGGGGTCGGCCAGTCGGAGTCGTCCGTCGGGGTCGGCCCCTTCGACCGTAAGTCGGTCGGTGGGTATTCCCCAACAGGATGCATGAGTGGAGAAAGGGATCAAGAGCTTTTATATAAGCCTTTCATGATTCTTTCTATCAATGAATTAATTAAATAGGTATTCTTAATCTTCCTAACTTACATTTAATTTCGAACATACATTGAATGTATTTTGTGCTTTTCAAAATGAATCTAAGCCATTTATTGAATGAAAAATTATGTCATTTATATTCATGCACGAACTAAAATGTATTTAGAAATAAAGTCAAGGGACATAATAAATGTAAGATACGTGCATATAGATAGATTCTAAAGAAAATTAATATAGAAAGTCAAGGGACACGATGAGTGTGGGTAGACGAAAAGAAAACTTAATGTGATCATATAGACCACTTCAATTCCCAACAATGGAGGGAGGAGAGGAGCGACATCGGCATTTGATTGGTGTGGAGCAACTAGCTTTCTTTCGCTTTCGACTGGTCTTCCAACAATAGTGGGAGGCATTATGTAGGACAGGAGGGGCTTTGAGGGTGTGGTAAGGGGTCAGGTAAGGTTCCCAGGTTCCAAATAGAGGGAGGGTTCTCCAACGCCGATGAGGGGTGAGGCAAAGTGTGAGAAGGCAGAGTGGGTGCGATATGGGGAGGAGGGATAAAGGAGTTGAGTGTTGCAAAGTAGGGAGGAGGTGGTGGGCGACCAACGCGAGCCCTGCAATTTGTTTAGTAGTCATCTTGGATAGTGGATTGAGCTACATTATTTCAGATGATTGGTAATTAAAATGCAACCTGATCTGCAAGATGCAATTGAGGACTCATTTGGTTCATGAGAATTGGAAGAGGAAAAATTTGACTATTGGATGCTAGAAAAAATTATTCTTGGTTGGTTGGAGTTTTCAAAAAAGAAAAATTAGAAAAAAGTTTTTTCATGAAAATATAATTTTCATATTTTATAAAAAAAAATCATAAAAGAGGTAGATTCTTAGAATTCTCGTGGATGAGAATTGAAGGCCTTTTTTATTTTCAAAAATATCCTTATACTATTATCCTTTTATATCATATCAATATAATATTAATATTTTTATTTATATTAAATTATATTATATTAGTATTTATATTAATATAAAAATATAATATATTAATATTAATATTAATATTATAATATTTATAGTATATTAATATTAATATAATATTATTATTTATGTCAATAGAATATTATATTAATCTACAATATAATAAATTAATATTAATAATATAATAGTTTTATTTATTTTTGATATAATATTTATATTAATATATTAATATTTATATTAAAATTAAATTAATATTTATAAAAAATTTGTGAGTAAAATTATATGATCTTATATATATTTAAAGTATAATAAATATTTCACACAACTTTATAAGAAAAATGGATGCTTAACCAAATATAAACTACTTTGAAATAAGTTATTTTCTAATGATCAATCAAATATATCAAAATTATTTTTTAAATATCATATTTTAAAAATTAATTTTTTAAAAATAATATTTTAAAAAAATTTACCACCAAATAAATTATAGATCGCCATTCTTTAAATAATTATAACTCAACTTGTAGGGCAAACCAACTTGAAGCATATGAGTTGTTCTATTTTTTTTTTTTTTGAACCAAGAAAAATGGCATCCTGAGCTATGAAAGTTCCCCGTATCTAAATCCCATCGCACGTACGGTGGTGCACGCTGCGCGGGATATAATTTTCCGCTTCCAAATTGCATGGAATAAGCACTAACTCCGTCCGTAATTTTGCCGAGAAGTAAAAGACAACCCGCTAATTCCAAGTGCGTTATCCCATCTTTTTTTTATTGGTTTCCCAAGCGGTAAGAAATGAACGTTACCTCCACCCGTAATTTTTCCAAGAAATGAATAACAATATCCCCGCGCAGGGGCAATGTACCACGTAACGGACCGCATCTGGACACATATAAAATATAAAAAATTTATCTTATGGTAACTACTTATATGCAGTTGGAGATTGGGAGCGCGTTGCCCAGGCGCGCCCATCGGGGAGGAGAAGGGAAGGGAAGTAGGTGGAGGAGCAAGAAAGTTCGGTCTTTTCTCGTCTCTTTCTCGCTTACGCAGCTGTAAATTATCTCTCTTTTCTTCCGATTTTTCACCTAAAAATTACTGATTCGGTATATAATTCATCGGTTTGAGATCTAAGATCGTGGTTCTTGGAGCAGCAAATGGCCACCGATCCCAAAACCTACAACTTCGATGAGGTCGCCAAGCACAACGTGGCCGAAGATTGCTGGCTCATCATTTCCGGAAAGGTCTATCCTTTCTTTGTCATCTACATTTGTTCACCTTTCTCATATATCGTTGTTTTTCCCCTTGTTTTGTTTATTTAATTTGGTCGTAGATTTGCATGTATAAGCTTTCATAGGACTCGCTATGATGATTTCTGTGCGAATAGCTGCTCACAGGTGATAGGTGAGAAGCGAGGTTTCCTTGGGATTTGAATTGATTGAAGTAGGGATTTTTATGAGGGTTTTGGAAGTGTTTGTTTTATTGACTCGTTGATTTATTGTGACTAAGGGTGGGGTTTTTTTGGCCCTTCTTTTAATTTGGATTTAAGCCTTCTGAATGGAGCTTCTTGGATTTATTTGTTTGGACGTTGAGACTACTGGTTTTAAGAAGCCTTGCTCTGTTTGATGATAGGTTAAACTGCTTCGATTTCTTTTGACATCGCTGTTTTGATTTCAAATCTGTACTTTTTCTTGGAAACTTCCATTTATGGTTTCCAGGACCCATTGGTGAAACTGAAAAACTGGGATATGATTGTCGAGTGGTAGATTGTTTCTCTTCCATATTTCGAAAGTTTCATACTTTCTAGGTTCTCTGTGTAAAATCTTGTAGTTTTATCATATTTTGGCATTGAAAACTAGGGAGTGATTGTTGGTGGAACAGGGATCAACTGAAGAAAGTTACGGAATCATACCCATCTAGATATAGGACCATAGGAAGTTTGAGAGGAACGTTTGCCAGAAGATCATTAAACTGGAATGAAATAAAGTTTAAGAGCTGCTCTAAGATCAACCTTCAATAGTATAACTATTCTTGAATGTGGTTTTCTTTGAGGTAAGAAGTTTCCTACCTGATTAGATTTGAATGAATGGTTTCTGATCCGGTGCTTAGTGTTATCCACTCTTATCCTTCTTTGTGTTTCTGGAAAGTGAAAAAAGAAAAAAAATCTAATATGGTTGACTAGAAAAGAATGATGGACATAGTGATATTCCTCTTCTTCATGTTGAAATATTTGGATAAGATAAACATTAAATTCGATTTGTTAAGGGACTCAAACGTATTCCTCTTCTGTGGTGCATGTGCCTTTAAGTTAGAAATGAAATGTTGTGGTAAAATTGGCCTCTTCTTTAGTGTAAAGGTTCAATCCTCTGTACTTGGGATGCTGATGAGAAACTTTGGATCTTAAGTCGACATTTGTACACAGTTTAAGGAATTAATATGCCATTAGGACTTTAAACATAGTGTGTATCATGGAGGGTTCCTATGAAAGTAGCCCGAGAGCCTGATTTCTGGGAAGCCAAAGAGAGATTGGTTGTGGGCCCCTATTTGTATGTCATGCATAGAGCAGAGGATTATTTCTATCAGAAAGTCATACCATCACAAAGGGAGCTCCTTTCAGCCAATTGTTACTCATCCATCTGATTCATTCTTTTGTTCTCTTCTAGACTACCCATATATGCAGATATAGTTACATAATCATAAAAAAAGATGTCCAGTTCTATCTCATCAATTTAAGTTGCACATGACCGGACCATGTCAACTGGTTTTTTCAATATTTATCCAATCATCAATGCAACATATGAGCTTCGTTTATGCATTCATTTCCAACCCTATGCTTTTTTTTTTTTTTTTGCAAATAAATATCTTAATCTCCTTGCTTCTGCTCTGCTAATTATCCACATAAATCTTCTTTTCACTTCAAGATTCTGCTCTGAATGAAACTTGCATTCTTTGTTTTGTGCAGCTGATAATTTTTTCCTCTTGGGATTTTTCAGAATTTCTAAAAGAGCCAAATTATTTTTTTTCATGGAAAGTCTGCTTTGAACTTCAAGGACCGTCATGCCCCTCTCATCAGAATGCATATCTTTATCTTAGTTGATGCACACGTATATCTAAGGTTGTGGTTCAGTTCTTTGCAAAGTGAAAATTAAGTTTCACCATGGCCCAGCCTGCAATATATGGGCAGGCTTTGAGCTTTTCAGTGTCCCAGGGAAACTTTTCATTGTAATGCTTAGTACATGATAGCTACCATGGATCTCAAAGTCCACCATGTATTACAGATGGCCACTTGTGGAAACTTGGTTCCCTCTTTGTAGTGGACCTCAGCTTCACCTACTGGTGGATGCACATATAATACAATTTTATGCACACTAAAAATGCTTTTTATAAGTACTTAGAAGATCAGGGTTATTATGGCTGAATAAAAATCAAGATGGAGCATTTCTGCAAAATAGAAAAGTGGCCTTTTCTGCAAATTTGATAATTATGTGGATCTTTTCTGTTTCTTTGTACTTCTCATATCCTTAACAAAAAATTGGTTGTGCTTGACCAACTCTCAGAAGAAAAGTGGATCTTTTCTTCAAATACCTTTTTCCTTTCTCTTGGTGACTTTGATGCTTTTTTATTTAGTCACGTTAAAAAATTTGTAAAATATGTGATAGTGCTCATTCTAGCCTTAACCTTTGTAGGGAATCACGTGACATTGCCTAGTAACATATCCAATGTTTCACACTTAAACTGAATCATGAATATTACTGATCTTGCCTGTTTGCTTCCTGACATTGGCTGAAATCAACTAATGTTTATAAAACATTGAACGCATGCCACATTTGGCAAGTTGACTTTAACTTGACAAGCTCCCCTTATTAACATATGGGACAATAATCTATGAATTGTTTAAAACATATCTGAACAGTTAATGTGTGTTAACTTGTGGGGACTTGTTTGACCAGAATTCTAGGAGAACAATTAGAAATCTAGGTCACTGTGGGTGGACATGAGTATCATCTTTCATTATGTGTCTTTTTTCAATAGAGACTGCTTGGTTGGTAGTACTTCTGCATAATGAAATAACTGCTTGTAAACTGTTTTTGTTGTTTCACTTATTCTAAAAATAATTATTTGAAGCTAGTCATAGAATGCCAAAGTTCAATATACCTCAACCCAAGCTGTCGAGGAAGTAGACCATAGTTACAGATGGTTCCCAGTTCCGTGTTGTTTTCAAGACTTTTTTTACAATTTTTATAGAGTGATTGTTTAACTTGTAAAATTTGATATGTTAATAAGCATTTCCATGTTTATCATTTCCCATGCTTGGCATAAGGACAAGATGCTAGATGATCAATGTGTTTATTTCCAAGCCTTGAGATGGACTTAATTGGTCACTTTCATTATTTTCATGTCATGATGAATCTTGTGGGATCTTTGCTTGGCAAATTTGTAACCATGTCTTATATGATTGTTTATCAATCTTCTATGTTTATTCCTGAGGCTCCAGATAGAAATTTGGGCATGCTAATTATGTTTTTCTCATCTCAAATTACTCACATATTTTTTCAACATATTGGCACTTCAGGTGTATAATGTCACCCCATTTATGGATGAGCATCCAGGTGGTGATGACGTCTTACTAGCGGCAACTGGTAATAATTCAATTTGGCTTTCTGTTGACCTATATGATAGTTGCCTTATGTCAGATATTTTCCTCCATTCGTCTAAAAGAAAGCATGATCAAACCATTCAAAATCTGCAGAGTTGAATTGTGCATCTACTGTCTTTGCAGGGAAGGATGCAGCCAATGATTTTGAAGATATAGGTCATAGTACCTCCGCTAGGGAGATGATGGCCAAGTACTTTATTGGGGAGTTAGATTCTTCAACCATTCCAACTAAGCACACCTATGCGCCACCACAAGAAGCTCCCTCCAATCCTGATAAAACTCCACAATTGATTATCACAATACTGCAGTTCCTTGTGCCCATCTTGATCTTGGGCTTAGCCCTTGCTGTCCGACACTTTACCAAAGCAGAGTAGCAGCTCAATTTGCCTTGATGATCCATACTCCATTGAAACTTAGCCTTAGTGGTGGATTTGATAATTTTAAAGTAGTTAAACTGCAACACCATTCAACCATCCTGATGGTGGTAATTAATTAGGGGTGTGCCTGTCAAAATTTCACTGTCATCTTGCTTCCTTTCAGTTCGCACTTCAGAGTTTCCTGTGTTAAATCTGGAACATCTCTGAGTGCGCTGTGGATGGATTTTGAGCTATTACAATTTCAGAAAAAGCAATAATGAACGAATGCTTTCGAGACCTTTTTGGTCTTTCCTTCTGTTTAGGTAGTGCAGGAATTTGATTTTTACATATTGGAGATGCTTTTGGTCTTTAACTGGAGATCTAATGGCTATCCTTGTTTTCTAGGCTTTTGAAACTTTTCTTCCTCCTTTTCATGTTATGTTTTTTTCACGACCTAGGTATCCTTCTATGTTCGCTATTAAGTGCATATGGAAAGCTCTTAATTTGTGGTTCTGTAAAGATCAAGGTGAAAGGTCTTCTGTTATCTCAAAAGCCTCTGGAGCATGTGGTTTAGGAGCCACTCATCTGCAATTTTGCTTGAATAACCTTGGTAGTTAGCTAATTATTGGATACTTGGATAGGCTTCTGCGAGTGGATTCTGCAAGGCTACGTCAAACTAGGAAGTAGAAAGCACCTGCAGAAACTTATTAAGCTAGCAAAGGTGAGAGACAGAATGTGGTTACTTCCACCGGAAGAAAAAAAAAAAGAGGAAGGTCATCGGAGTTGATCTGGTAGGATGGCCTCCGATGCTCAAGTTCAAGAGAAGAATAGTGCAGAATTTTCTGCCATTAGCCAAAGAGAAAAAAAGAATGGTATAGAATTTTCTGCGATGCATGCCTGCTATTGTGAGTCTTTTTTTATGTGGGTGGGAAGTTTTTGTTCTACTAGGTTGGACTCTTCAGTAGCCTAGAAAGCCTTTAGAGACATCAGAGATCCTGAGTTATGGTTAAGATCAAGTTATTGAAGTGCATTAGTTTATCTTGGTGGATTTAATGAATTGTTTGCGACTTATGACTTGAAAAATCATTTCCTTGAGCGATGAGAATTATCAAACTATCAATCATATGATAGCCAGGCTGAGAGAATGGCATTCTTGAGCAAATGAAGGCGTAATACCAATATCGTCGAGTCGTACAACCTACTTATGTGTTGAAGGGCCCAGTCCGAACGGGCAGAATTTTTAATTTCACCCCACCCAACCTTATAAACACTGATCGCAGTGCTGTTGTTTTTGAACAGTTCAGTTAATAAAATACGTAGGAAAAGAGAGAATTGTGGAAAATTACCAGTGGGATATGATCGGCTCTTTCATCCAATGATTCATGGAAGAAAGGAAGAATGGAAATGCTCGACTTAGACCCTCGTAAACTTTTTTCATACATCTTTCAGCTCTAGTTTTGAAGCTTGTCGCTTGGGTTTGCTTTTTTTTTTTTTTTGATACAGATGGATGATCAAATCAATTTAAAATGAGAACAGCCCAAACAATCAGCATACAAAAGGTCGCACAGAGATCCAGGGCATTCATCACCCTGGTGCTAAGTCCACCCTCTAGAATGGTCCGCGACGAAGGATGCCATCCAATCTGTAGCACTGTTCATTTCTCTGTAGACATGCCGAATGATAGAGGCTACCGAAGGAAGTCCAGATGTCATGAAGAAGAGGATGTACCGCCTGATGCCTCAACTCGGACCATATCCAACCGATAATAGTAGTCGAGTCACCTTCGATAAAAATCCTCTTCGTCTGCAGCTAGTGACAAGCACAGGCGATAACTACCCAGGCAGTATGGAGCTCAGCACCCGAGACCGATGGCTCGATCAAAAGATACCCGTCAGCAGCTAACAGCCTAGAGTCTGAATCACGAATGACAAAGTCCGTACCACCCCTACCATCTTTGATGCTGCCGTCGAAGTTGATCTTAACAAATCTCGATGGTGGGGGCTCCCAAGATATTAGAAGTATCCGGCAGATCGCTGCGCATGCAGCAAGGAAGCTCCGAGAGCTCGAGGAGGCAAGAAATTGGCCAGCAGCATCAAAATGGCTGTACTCGCTGGCGAGACAGTGGGCTCTCTCAAGCATCCGATGAGCCGGCACTACTTCAGTATCAAAGACCACATTGTTCCTAGAAAGTCAGATATGGTAGGCCATGAAGCCAACCTCCCGCCGTCAATAAAAAGCCGACGAATCGTGTCTAGGAACTGATCAGTCCAAGGGCCACTATCAGCCTCCCATCGCTGGCCACCAGCCATCCTTCAAATCAGTTCAACCCTCGAGCATCGGAATAGAGCATGCTTCATCATCTCGTCCTCCAGGCCACATATCGTACAAGTAGTGAAAATCTTCATGCCTCTTCCTTGAAGAAGACTTCGGGTCGGCAGTCGATCCTAGACCACCTTCCAAAGAAACAGATGGACTCATGGATAGACCGGCACCCTTCAGATCCATGCAACGTTGATCCTCCTCTTCAAAACAAACCTACACCACGTGACGAGCTTCCCCATCATCACCTTGGAGAAGCATGATTGGCCCCATACCCTCGTGTCCTGACCATGATGAATAGAGATGGGGGTAGCAAGGATCCTTACATCAAGTGGCTCCCCGAACAGACGGGCCACATCCTCCACTCTCCAGACCCTACCATCCTTCGAAATCAAATCCCGGACCCTCATCTCGACGCCCAGCTCCATGCTAACAAAAGTTAGCCAGAGAGATATTGGGAGGCTAGAGATCCACGCATTATGGCTCACCTCGACAGACATTCCATTGCCAGTCAGCCATCTGATGTAAGCCGCAACGACTGGAGCTCGGATGCAAATCTCCGCCAAATGAAAGAACAACTATGCAGAGCACTGGTTGGGCTCCTTTGGTCCCAAGAGCCATATCAGACACTCATCACATGACTCCACGGACGGTCAAACTGAAGAAGGAATCTAGAGGCATGCCTGACAATCATGGCCTTCCTCCTAACCAAGAGGGACTAGATCCCCAATCCGCCATCCTGCAGAGATTGGCAGACCATCTCCTAAGAGAGCAAATAAAGTCCGTAGCCCCCTTGCATGGAGCCCCATAGGAAGTCATGAAACAGTTGCTCCAGACCCCTGAAGCAGGAGCACGGCACAATGGTGTTTGCCAAAAGATAGATCAGAATAGAGCTGAGAACATGTCTGACAAAGGTGATCCTACTCATCATAGAGAGGGTGCTGCCCTGCCAACCCTCCAATCGGCCTCGGATCTGCTACTCCAGGGCCCTGTAGTCAGCTCGTCGGAGCCTCTGACCCGTGATGGGGATCTCCAAATAGATCAAAGTCTCAATCTACTCCAGGATCCCCAGCCTGATTCTAATCACCTGCTTCATCTGGCTCTTGATCTTTGGGCTGAACACATTCGACGACTTCTAGAGGTTCACCAGCTGACCTGAAGCACGATAGTATGCCTCGACCATAGATGTGAAGCATCTCGCATTTCGGACCGAGGCATGTCCCAAAAGCAAGCAATCATCAACAAATAGGAGGTGGGAGAGGGGCTGGGATCTCGGGGTGGGCCAGTAGGGCTACAACTCTGTCCCCTAGACAGTTGCATGGAGTGCACGAGATAATGCATCAGCACATAAAATAAATAGATATGGAAAGAGGAGGCATCCCTGGTGAAGACCATCGGTCGAGCGGAAGAACTCTGTCGGAGTGTCATTGATCAGAATGGCAAAGCTCGGGACCTCCATGCAGTCCATAACCCAGTCGATCCATTTGTCAGGAAAGCCAAACTCATGGAGTGACTCTCGCAAGAAGCGCCAGCTAATATGGTCATATGCATGCTTTATGTCCAGCTTGATAGTCATTAAGCTCTGACGAACAGGGGCCCGCTACAAATCATGCATGAATTTCTGGGCAAGCAGAATATTGTCGGAGATGCTGTGGCCACTGACAAAGGCTCTTTGCTCCTGACTGATCAACTGCATGATCACAGGCTGAAGCCATCTGATCAAGACCTTTGCACACACTTTGTAAAGAATGGTGCAGAGGCTGATCGGTCTAAAGTACCCCGGGACAGTCGTATCAGACTTCTTCAGAATGAAGGTGATCAAAGTCCTCTTCCACTGCACAGAAATCTCTCTGGATGCAAAAATCAACTGGATAGCATCAGTCATCTCCTCCCCAACAATCGGCCAGTATCGACGAAAAAAGAGAGGGGAAAAGCCATCCAGACCTGGAGTCTTACCCTCCTCGAGGGACCAAAGGATACCCCGCACCTCCGTCGAAGCAGGACGAACCAGGGCATCATACTCGCCATCAATGATCTGGATAGTTACACGAGGCATCTGGAATGGCCTCCCCCTCTGTCTAGAGCAACAACCCACTGAAATCTGAAGAACTGAAAGATCTGATCTCTAATCGTGCCACTGTCCTCCACCATCCTGCCCTCGCTGTCCCTCAACTATCTGATGCGGTTCATAGACCTCTGGACCATCGTCGTCTGAAGAAAAAAATCTTATGTTTCGGTTATTCTCTTTGATCCACTGTACTCTAAACTTCTATCTCCAAAAGGTCTCCTGCTACCTCAGTAAGGAGTGATGCTCGGAGAGCTTCAGGCGTAGCTCCCTTAGCTTAGGCTCTCGAAGGCCCCCTTTAGTATCCTCCCTCCTTTGAAGCTCTATAATGTCTGCCTCTATCCCCTTAATTTGTCTGAAGATATCACCGACCTCGATTCGATTCTATCAGATGAGACGGTGCTGAGCCAGCTCAAGCCTCCTAGTCATCTGATACCTCACATCACCACGGATCGGGATCCTCCATGCCTCCCTGACCAGATCCCACGACCGTAGGTAGAGGGTCCAGAAGCTCTCAAACCGGAACGATGCCCTAGGGATGCTCTGGCCATCAGAGGAGATAAGAAGTGAATAGTGGTCTGAGGCAATCCTCGAAACATCCTGGATCGAATGCCCCAGGAAGTGTTGGATCCAATCAGCGGTGGCAAGAGCTCGATCAATCCTCTCCCAAACCCTAGCTCCACCCTGTCGGTTGTTGCACCAGATAAATCTAGGGCCAATGAAGCCAAAATCAAGTAATCCTAAATCACCAATGAACTCTCTGGACTCCCTGACCTCAATGATATCCTCATACCTCCTGCCACCCCTCTTTTCATGGGGCCCCATAATGCAATTCAAGTCACCAGCAATGAGGAAAGGGATCTCCTGTGAAACCAGCCTGAAAATCTCAGCCTAAAGAGTCCTCCGTCTCTCATGGTCGGTGCTCGCATACAAACCAACTAACAGCTAGGGGCCTCCTACCTGCTCTAAAATGACAAGGGCCACCTTCTGCTTGCAGCTATGGAAAGCATCCACTCTAATTGGACCATGACGCCATAACACCAGAATCCCACCAGACAGGCCTTTGGACTCCATAGCATAGGTGCTCCAAACCCATGGGATTCGTCGTCTAGCTTGGGCCAAACTAGGCCCTGAAAGCCAGGTCTCAAGGAGAACGCAGATGTCCGGACGATGCTGCCGAACAAGCCTTCCGAACGTAGTTCGGAATGAGGACTTTTTCGCCTCTCGGGTGTTTTAGATCAACAGCTTCATAGGGGGGGCTGGGGAAGGGGAGGGTCCGAAGCAGGGCCCCTCTCTGCATAAAAATTAGCCTCCATAGTCAAGGAATCCAGAGCCCAAGAACTCCCATCCTCCCCCTGAATAGCCTGTCTAAGATGCGCCACCACCTCCTCATGGTCCATGCTTTGGGTCATAGGGTGCGTGCTGTTAGCCTCCCTCCTGGCCTCCACCCCCCACTCCTGATCACCGGCCAATGATGGGGCTATCTGAGCCCCCATAAGTGAGTGCCTCTAAGTCACAGAAATGGAATATCCCGGAGTCACCGGATGAAGCTGGCACATCGATCTACACCAGCGGATGTACTAGAGTCTTGCCATCACCCCAGTTCCCCTTTGCATGGCCCTTTTTCTTGGGCCTCTTTTTCTCTTTTTCCAGCCCAATAGGCCTCATGGGAGCCCGATCCACATCAAAATCATTTGGCCGAGCTTGCTTGGTATGGTTTGCTTTACAAGCCTGCCTGGAGCCTTAGCTGGGGATTAATTGACAAGAACTCCACGTGAGAATTTTTCAACTTTCTAAAATTGGAGTCACTAGGATCAAAGAAATACCTATAGTATGAGATCATCATCTTAAGCCCATTGATTATTTCGATCCTCAATAGTCTATTGACCATAGTTGATTTCATTTAAGACTGAAACCGGATTGGATACTAATATATCCATATTCATATTTATTGTAT
This sequence comes from Elaeis guineensis, assembly GCF_000442705.2. Classification (NCBI taxonomy): domain Eukaryota; kingdom Viridiplantae; phylum Streptophyta; class Magnoliopsida; order Arecales; family Arecaceae; genus Elaeis; species Elaeis guineensis. Next base: position 113,658,597 of record NC_026003.2, read on the forward strand.
TTGATGAATACATATACGGATATATATATTAATCATATATAAAAATTTATATTCATATTTATTTTGAACAATTACATATACAAATTAGATATTATAAGTATGGATATAAATTAGATAATTAAATTTTATGATCATAAAATTAAAATTATTATTGAGTGGATCATAAATAAAGTTAATTACATGTTAATATAATTATATATTTTTTAAAAAAATTATAAATATTATATAAAATTAATTAGAATATAAATAAAATCGAATATTCAATACGCATCAAACAGTTATCATGCATATCTATACCCCTTTTTCTCTCTGGATTTGGATGCAAGAAGGATCGGACCGTAGGGACAGAATTTAATGAAAATAGATGAAGACCGGTTGCCGTAAAAAAAACAAAGAAAAGAAAAAAAGGTTGAAGACCGCAAATATTTTTTAATCTCCAAATTCTAGGGGTTAAATGCCAAACAGTGGACATCACACCTATCAGATCTGGGGTGAAACAAAGCCTACAGATTTTTTAGTAGATCAACTAGAGCTTTTGTGAAACAGGCTTTAATGACAGGGTCACATCCATTAGATCTTCTACAGTCTAGCTCGTGCTTTAGCTGTTCTAATTGGATGAGTTTTGACAAAGCTGTTATTTTCCCCTTTTTTCTAAGCAAAAATAAAAGGGTTATTGTTCCCCTAGATCATGCGAATTAAGCAAAACGTTGCATTTCGCCGTGACTCTCTCTATGCAAATTTGCAAAGTGAGCAAAATGCTGCATTCCGCATTTAATCAAGCCCTCCCCTTGGAGTATTGCTGGTAAAATGTAATCCCATAGAACAAACAACTACTTTTCTGAAAATTGCTGGACTTGCTTAAAATGATGTTTGGCACTTCTTTTTTTTTTTTGGTAGAAATGTTTGGCACATATTTAAGAAACCTGGCAACAAAGAGCAATACACATGACAGATCTGCATTAAGTTCATTCATCTGTAGCAAATTTAGCGCACCCATTCACCTACAAGGCTTACCAAATGCCAAATCGAGAGGTGCAAAACAAAACAAGCATGGAAGAATTGGATTCAATCGACTGCACTAGTATAAATTGGGATGATTCTTCTAAAGTATTAAAACAACAAGACAGTCCCCTTCGACTCCAATATTGGGTTCTCCAAACTCTCTTTCACTGTGGCATCAGTGCTATTGCTTTATCACAGCAACTGGTATTAATGACGCAACCAAAGAGCAAAGAACCCAATATGGGAGAGATGACTAAAAGATGGTTAACAATGGAGAAACACCAGATCATTCAATTTTGTCATGTAGGGTGACCACTAGATCGTGGGCGTCATCCAAGAGCTTCCAGACATCCAGCTGCCCTGCCATGTTGTTGCACGCTCTAATGATCTCATCCATGCTGCTGTACGTCTCTATGATCAGCTTCCTCCTCTGCAGAACACAGGCTGCAATGGCAAACAGCAGCAAGTCCTCAGTGGGAGGAGCACGCAGCCTTATCCTCCCCCATGCAGACTTTCCAATACCTGCCCTGATTGCTGCCTGGTCTGCCCACATTACCTCCCATAAACACACAGTTTGCTCAAAAGTGAGCTCCCTGCGAAACATAACCACCACCATTCTGTAGACAAAGAAGCAGTCCTCTGCCTGAAGCTTCTCCAAGTGTCGATACAGGTGCAAGTCCTTGGACTTGATGATCTTTGATACAATGTTCAGCTGTCTCCGTATGCCAACTTCATCAAGCCTAAAATTATGCCGGGCTTTCCTCATGAAGCCCACAAAGCACCAGAATGCCTCATAGTCCTCCTCCATGACTGAAAGTATGGGAGATAGGAGGTCGCTCATACCTTGGCAGTAGCCAATTTCTGGGTCATACAGTGCATATGCCTCAAGAATAGCAACTAAGCGTGCAGCATGGTAGATTCTGCATGGCTCCAAGTGGTCATAGTCCTTCAAACCAACAGCAACAGCAGACTTGAGTGCCTTGTCCTCAGAGACTAAAGCTTGGGCTGGAAAGTGGATGACCCACTCCGGATTAGCTCTTATTGCATCTAAACGGATGATACGCTGCCATGTGGCGAAGTCCTCAGCTGCTCGACTAGATTTAGGGTTATCCCCTTCAATTGAAGTAATTTTAATATAATTGGGATCAGTTTCCATGTTCTCTTCTGCAGCAGAGTACATCAAATGGCTTTCACGTTCGTCTTCAGTAGATGATTCAGTATCGGAGGATTCAGTCTCCCCTGCAGATGCATCATTGACATGAGTGATCCCACTCTTGTCTTCTTCGACATTACATGAGTTGGAAGCAGAGGTCTCATCTCGTGATGGCTGCTCGATGTTGCCATCATCTAGGCTTCCTCGATCAACAGAGAGGGACTCCCTGGCACTAAACACGTCTCCAGAGCCAGGAGATTCATGGCCCTCAATAAAAATGGGGCTTTCAGCATAACTAACTTGGGCTATTTCCTTCAACTCCTTGTCTCCCTCAGTGCTTAGCTTTAGAAGTCGCCGGCACCGTCTCCTTAGTTTCTCATATTCTTTCCTGTATTAGAAGCAGAAACAACGGAATTTGATCTTGCCTCTAATACTGATAGCATCTATATTCACATTACAAACAAAACTTGGTGCAACTTCAAGTACAGCTTGGTATGACATGGCATCCAATACTATGCAGACAGATGGGAAAATAGAGTAGCTGACTGGTTGACAAACAAATTGTCCTTCCCCATTTTCCCTCAATGTCATTGTGTTGCACACATTCTTGAACAAGTTATTTCTCAAATCACCTTTAATTAAACTCACAAAGAAGAAAACCATGGATTAGAAAACAGATTAGCAACCAAGTCTAAATACCTTTTCTGTTGTCTAACAGCAATTCTTTCAGCCTTTGAACTGTTGAGGCTGTAGCTGCACAAAGAAATGACAAAGATTTATGAAACGCTTCTAGCAACTCTAGATAAACAATACTGCCTTTAAAGCATTGGTACTTATATCATGCACATCACTATCAATTTACTGAAGTGTCTTGAATGCAACAAAGCTTTGTATGCTGCACGCTAGGCAAAATGAATGACATGCAGCTCCCACAAATTAAACATACAACCACAAAAAGTTCAAATGTATAGATGATCAGTATTGTAATGTCTAAAATTTGCAGAATGACATGAAACATCACCATGTTGTCGCATACATGAAGACTGCTAATATATGCAACATATGTGAAGATGAGCTTGACAAATTTTTAAAAAAAGTGGTTATTTATGATTTCTTCCACCAAGTCTTCTTTAATCAGTATCAGTAGGATGTGAAACAAGACAACCTTGCAAGAATAAAAAGTATCACAGTTACAACCTTAATAGGATTATTTGTTAATTTATAAGATAACAGCTGTAGTAATCTGTTCAATACATATCCCAGTATTCAGGATATTTTGCAAATGCCAAACAAGAAAAGAATGGCATGGATTTGGAATTGACAGAAAAACTACATAAGTAACCAATCGAATAAGGTCTATCACTTTGTCTTTTCCAAATAAAGTTGCATAAAGTTTAATCTGGAGGAAAAGGAAAAATATAGTATGAATATCATTTTTTTTTTTAAAAAAAAATCTTAATTGGTACTCTCAAACATAAAAAATCCACCCATAAGCTCTTCTAGCTAAATGTTCCAGTAATCTATCTCACTCAACCACAACTTTGAACAAAATTCACTTAGATAGATGAATATTTCATACCGACTCAAAATGGAATATGGAACTCGAGCTAAACACTAGAAGTGACATAACTGCTCAGTCCATAAACACCTTTTATTTTTAATTAACACAAGTGAAGTAAACCAGCAATATAATTCAAGTTTATTTCATTAATCTATTGAAGATGGATGAGTACAATCTGATTCAAATTAAAACCTCACTTGCATCATTGTAAGTGCAGAATATAGACAGTTTACAATAACTTTACCAATCAAATTTCAAGTTTCCATCTTCTTGCCAATGTTGGCACAGCAGATGGTCACAGCATAAGTGCAGAATTCATAAAAATGAGAATATACAAAAATGAGAAGTCCAACTCAAATGCAATAACATATGGATAATACTAAGTTCAGCAGTGAATAGGTTTGCATGAACAATTCCTATTTGTCAGAAGCAGCAGTGATGAGGTCGAAATAAATTTCTTCAATATCTTTTGTTAGCATGCATTGTTACTTGTACAATTTTTGATGGCAAAATATGAAAAAACCTGGATGCAGGTGCAGCAGCTAGAGGGGTGATGATTGGATGGCATATTGATATGAAACTGTGAGATTAGCAAAAGAATGATGGTTTCTTAACCTTGTTATTCAACAAATCGATAACAAAAAAATCCATATATTGCTGTACAAATATAGTGCAAAACAAAAAATTGAGGTGCAAAAACAGATATACATTAACCATCAAGGAAGCAAGCTTATTAACCAACCTATAAATTAATCAACTAAAGTGGTGAAATAACATCAAAGAAGTGAAACAGGTCTCCACACACCATTAGACCCTCTCGTAAGAAAGTGACAAGGACTGCTGGGAAAATTTTATATGAGGAGGAAAATTGGCTAATTAACTAACAATCATGTTAGTTATTGGCCAGAATTACATATATGCTATTTGATCGATAGATTCTACGTGAAACAATAAAACTAAGTAGTCCCATATAAGATTTTACATCCCGGCGGGACAGGGGGCGTCCCGGCCATCCCATCCCATTTTTATAAGAAAACGGAAGCGGGATGGGCTCGGGACTATGAAATCCATCCTTGCAGGGAGAGAAGAAAAATGAAAGGAAAGAAGAAGAAAAATGAAAAAAAGAGGGGGGTAGGGGAGAAATAGAAAGAAAAAGGAAAAGAATGAAAGTAGAGAAAAGAATGCAAAGAAGGAAGAAAGTAAAAAAAGAAAAAAAGAAAAGAACGTAGAGAAAGATGGAGGATATCTATTGAGATATATAACTGGGACCACTATCGGGACGGAACGGAACAGCGGGGTATCCCATTCCATGGAGAAACCGAGACACGTTTGTCCCACGGGATTTAAAATCTTGATCCTATATGCACTTGCATTTTGTATTAAATCCTAATGCAAGAGTCCTTTGGCAGCGGATTACACGCACAAGAAATACTGCATCTTATCCCGTTTAATCACATACCTTTCATTTTGAAAAAAATTCCTCAAACATTCTGCTTATGAACCAAACATTTGATTGATACATTAAATGTAGAATTTACTCTTTTAAAATGACCCAAATCTAGTGATTAATACCCAATAAAGTATTGAATTTTGGGTCTTATACAACCTTAATTCTAACCATATATGTGTACTATTTATCTACTTCTAGAAGTAGACTCCATATGATGGAACTTTGCCCCAAGAATTTTGTTCTGAATCTCTTTAGAACTCAAGTTCTTTCCCTCCCCTTTAAACTCATGTGGTACAAATATTTCAGTTATGCTGATATGCAATGCTCCATGAACATCAGAATCCATCAGATACTCCTTCCATATTCATTATCTACTCAAGTCTCTTTCCCCCTCCTGAAGAAGTTTCTTTTATCCTGATGATAATCTAGTCTAGTAATGTAAAGGCAACCTCATAATTCAGAAAGAACGACAACAGTGGCTTGCAATGTATATTTTATATAACTATTTGCAATATATCTATAGGCACAAGAATGCTACACATATGCTAGTCCTGTACATTATTTTTCTAATTACAGCCTTATGAATAGAAGTAGCAACTCATTGATCAATAAGTACAATGCTTGCAGTATATGTATGCGAATAGTTTTCCTTTATGTGTGCTCTCAGTTCAGCTACTCACCAACAGAAATATAGAATCAACAGTGCACAACAAATTGCAAAGTTGAATTTGCATTAAGATGCAGATTTTTTTAATTTCATGTCCATGACATAGCTTGTGCTGCTATATAAACTACACCATCTTATGGACAAGATGTCTAGGAACATAGGCTATCAATAGAGCATCCTGAGTTTTTAAGTAAGCAGTTGTAAGTTTGACTATGTTGCGAGAGGCTATAATCCTTAATGTTACCTATCTGAACTCCTTCCAAACTGTTAGCAAAAATCATCATAGATGAAAGCTTTGTGGCCTGTTTGTCTGATAGGAATTATAGGATCTTGAATAAAAAGTATTTCTATAACCTCCTTGATTTTAAATATTACTTTCTATTTTCTGTTCTATATTTGGGCCAGACTTGGGGTTTTCATAAATAACTTACCATTCAAATCTAGGTTTTGGATTTGCATAAATAAATTATAACCATAATAACTGAAAACAAATAGGTCGACAAACAGACTGCAATGAAAATGAAAATGACAGCCATCAAGTAAATATATAACGGCCCTATATTTTATTTAAAAAAAAAAAAAGAAGCATTTGAAGACAACAGCTGAGATAACTTACACTCCCAGAAGGAAAGGCCAAACCTCAGCCCTGATGCTTGGGTCCACTCCCTAAACCATAAATAATTCGATTAGATCATTGAGGATATTTCTCCAACACTCACAAATAGCATGATCAGCAAAACTCAATGTAAATCAAACAGAAAAAGATTTTATAGCCAGCGCTTACTCCACTGCGGACTTTTTTTAGAAACTTCACCCCTCCATCACGAAGCTTTCCATCTGGTGTAAAGAAACTGTACCATTGATGCCTGGTAAGTAAACGTTTTCTTTTCCTTCTAGACCATGGCGATTTAAGGGTACCTCTGCAGAAATATGCAGTCAAATTATCAACAGATACCATAAGGAATAAAAACTGAATGAAAAAGGTGAACAAACAGAAAATTCTAAAGAACTTATTCCTATGAAATCTTATTTACACATTAAAATTCAAAACCTTCTTAAGGCATTCTAACATAGAAAAGAAAATTAAGAGCCACAATGAACTGTATGCGTATGTGTTCATCATGGTCTGACTAGAGAGCAGGTCACTAATTGCTTCCCGAATTTAACAGAAAAGGAAACGATGCTGGAGCAATCAGACATCAAAATCACAGAAAATAACTGGATGAATCGGAATGATTTAGGATTGAACCAAGCACTAAAGAAAAAGTAGAACATTACCACATTCAGCATATCTGGTGCGTCCAAAGAATTGAAAATGATACATTTGATAAACACATAGTTGTTTATAGACTCCACAAATTCCATGACAACTCTCAGAACATCAGTTTGATGTCATCATTTTGATGTCTAAGATAAGAATCACCGCAAAATAGGGGACCAAAAAGAATCGGTCATATTATGAAACCAATGCTCACATGCTCGGTAGACCACAAAACACCATGTCGGGATCTGGGAAAGTTTTGCCAAATTGGGAACACCAAATATGAAGCGAAGCACGAACAACCATAATAGTGCTGAAAATACTTCCCATAGATCAGATGCTCACGAGAAGAAGGAAACCGCTTCTATAGATCTATTGATATCATCACATCCATCTATCCACGTAATTAAATGAGAGACATAATGAGCAGGTAAGCAACGCAATCTACTATAAAAGAATGTGACCCAGCACACGAACACACACCTAAAAAAAAGTACTCATCAAAATTGCCACAGAGAAAGAAGATAAATGATCCGAAGGTTCTAACCCACCGAATTTAACACAGCCAGCAGCAAGCAGATCAAATACTTTGAGCAAATCAGCAGAGGAAAGAAAACAGATGGAAAATTAACAAGTCAAATACCCATTACTCCTATTTCTTCCCTTCTCTTCATTACTAAAGACCGAGGCTTTAGACTGAAGATATTAGCAAATTGATGTCCGGAACTGGAACTCCAAACAAATCGGAAAAGAAAAATTAAGCCGAGGAAGGAACTACCAAGGAAAGAGAAGGGGACTCACCGATCAGGGACAGGTGAGGAGGCAACAATGAGAAGCGATCTCAGATGGATCCACGACGACATTGTCGACGATGATGAAGATGGTGAGGACGAAGAGTTCGAGGTGTGAGATCTTCGGAGATCTTTCATCTATTTTTCTTCTAAAAATTTCCGTTATTTTGTCCTACTCCTAAAGGGTTGGGAGAAAGAAGGGGGAGGAAGAAGGGGGTGGGGGCTTTTTTTTTTTTTTTCTCTATTTTCTCTTCTTTACCTACGGGAGGAGATGACGAGGGTGGCGGCCAAGGCGAGTCCGGCCATGGCCGTCACACCCAGCGCTACGCCGACATGCCACCGCCTGCCGCCCGGCCCCCAGATCCAACCGCCGCCGTCAGCCCCCAATTTCTCCACCCAGCTGCTGATCTCGCGTTCTACCCAGCCCCACACCCACATCGATCGCCCGCCCCAATCCCCCTTGGACCATCACCCGCCACCGCGGCCCCTCCGCCCGCCACTCCCCGCCGCTCTCCACCTCCCCCCCGTCTCTTTCTCCCTCAGTGCAGAGACTAGGTTAAAAAACAAAAGATCGCTCTTATTCTCACCGACGACTCGTTAATATTAAAAGCGATTGATCTCAGTGAGGAGATAAGGAGGTTAGAGAGAGAGAAAGAGAGAGAGACAAAGTCACAAGTAGGGGAGGGGAAGGGAGTTGGTGTGGACCCAAGAAAGCGTAGGGAAAAGAGAAGATGGAGAGATGGACGGATGGATAGATGAGAGAGAGAGAGAGAGAGGGGCTTTACTTTTCCTTTTGTAAAGAGGGAAACGTGGGTGGTGGCATGTGACACCCAAAACATCCATAAAAGGCAAAGAGACCGGGAAGCGGGACCCCCGGGTAGTAATGCCCTCCTTCCTTCCAACATTTACTAAACCCACCCTTGGTGCATCAACAACCTCCCTGAATTGTGAGAAAATGGTAACATGCAGCATTGCCTCCTCATTCTTTTCCTTGGTGCCAGTTGATTGGTCTGATCAAGCTTAACTTAGGCTAGCCGAATAGATATTGTATCTCTAATTTGAGTTCAGAACCTCTCTAGTTCTAGATTGAACTGAGAAGGTCCAATTTTGAATCAATCATTATCTCTGTAGGCAATTACTAACTGCAATGATGTAGAATTAGTCCCCTTTAGTTCAATCTAGAATTAGGGTGGATCCGGACCTCTTTAATTTCAATATTTATAGGGTGCTTTTGTTATTTACATATTTAAAGCCTATCCATGTTTGACTAGTCTTTTAGTCTTAATTGATAGTATTATGTGTTGTCTAATGTTTGTTTAACTTTTGACACGTCCATCACATATGGTTGGGCCATGTCCAACTTTGGTAGCTGTGGGCTCCATTTAGATGGAAATGGGTCTAATTTGGCCGATGATAATATGATCATCTCTATTTTGAAGAGAAAAATTGTATTTGAATTTAATGATTATCACTTTTAACTTATGAAACAATGTTAGTTTGAAACCAATAAACAGAATTTTTAAATCACTCCGTAAACTTAAAAGGAAATATGACCATATGATGTCAATTGACGGTTTGCTGGTACTTTATTCCCAAGGGCTGACCATTTACAAGGTCTATGCTCAAATACTTGGTATTTCTCGGACATAATAATAATAATAATAATAATAATAATAATAATAATAATAATAATAATAATAATAATAATAATAATAATACATGATTATGCAACCCTTTGAAGATTCAATAACACCAACTCAGATTTGATAATTTATACTATTTCATTACACTAACGCACATGGAATGCTACTTGATTTTAATAAATATTATTTCGATGCAATAATTCATATGGAATACTATTATGATTTTTGAGATATTCATGCCAATGTTGTTGCAAATTTTTAAGATATTCATGCCAATGAGTTATAACTTGGAAGTTCCAATAATTATCGGCCTAGTGCAAAGCTAAATTAATACCCCTAGATACTTTGAGCCTGTAATTGAATCCTATCTTATATTAATGGACTTTATTTTTGTGGGTAATGCATCTTGAAGAGGTCCAACCTACTATTTCAATGCAATAACTCATATGCGATATTTAATTAATAATACTTCAACGCAATAGTTCATATGCCATGCTATTATGGACTTTTCAAATACTCATGTTGATGAGTTATAAATTGGAAGTACCGCTCATTATCAAACCAGTGCAAAGGTAAATTCAACACCATTGAATAGTTTGAGCCTATGATTGAAGCCTATCTGCATTAATGAACTGCAATTTTCTTTTGTGTCACGCATTTTGAAGAGGTTTCAACCAATACATGGGCAAGCATCACGTAAACTGCAAGTTATCTTTGAGAAAAGTGATGTATCCATTATTTTTATGGCAAGCTAGCTGATTGTGTTCTACCACATCAACTTATGTTTTGTACATTTCTAGTTCCCAAATGGTGGGGTGATTTAAGTCAATCCAGGTTTCAAGCAACAATATCAGATGATAAATTTGAAATCTTTTACATAAGTATTGTGTTAATTAGAGTGCCACCTTTGAGAATTTTATGAACAATATGTAAAACAAAAAATATTTGAGCTTTTTTGTATTTAATCACTCCACAGAAAGTGCTCTAGTGGATATGTTATTGCACGAGAGAAGTTCTCATGGCCCACCTTATGTTGACTTGGCAACAAAAATTCTACCATTTCAAGTTTATTGCACCAATTCCTGGAGTTACGCTAATCCTCTGGTACCACATGGTATGCAACTATTTTGGGTGCACAAAATTAGCATTTTCTAGCGTTTTCTTGATTGCAGATTAGGAATGGTTCCGTTAATATCTATCTCTAAGTAACTAGACGTGAAGCAAACATCCTTAATTTAAAAAGGAAAGGCACTAGAAACAGTAAGTATTGGCCTTCTCCTCTTCTTCCTCTTCTTTCCTCTTCTTCCTCTTCATCCTTCTTCTCCTCCATCTCATCTCCACCTCCTCCTCCTCCTCTTCCTCCTTATCCTCCTCTATTCATGCACAACCATCGATCTAGTAAGTATAACAAACTCAATAGTAACATAATTAATAATACATAAATCATTTTTGATCATATATATATATATATGTTATGGTTTAGAAATGGTTTTGAAGATGACTTGTAATTTAGGGCAAAAGTAAGATTTTTTTAGAAAACTAAAATATCACTCACCTCGATCAATCATCAAGGTTGAGATGAAGTAAGATCTCTACTTATCTTGATGGAAAAGAAAGTTGAAAAATTTTTTTAAGGATTCCAGATTGCTGAGATCTTGGCTTGTATAGTAAAATCATGATCAGCAACCATTTATAGTATTGATAAAATTTTTAGTTAGTATATTGATATTTTATTGGCTTGATGCCTTAAAATGTATCATGTATATCAGTTGAGATAATAAAGGCCGAGATTATAGGATACCAATAAATTATATCGGGAAATGCCTAATAACAATAAAAAATTGAGTTCTTGGATGAGACAAGAATCTTGAGTGAAAATAGATAGATAAATAAAAAGAGCTTTGATCAATTTCAAAAGAGTTATCATTTCAATAAAAAATTCTATTCTAAATGTAATTAAAACTAAATAATTCATTCCTATTCGAGCTTGATTATTTCATGTTATTCAGTTTATCAAATAGACTTATTAAAATTTCACCAAAGACAAGTCAAATTATATCTACTTTAGTATGCTAGAAGTCATGACAATTGGTAAAAACCAATATATCCTAGGATTACATTTCTTATGCCAACTAAACTCCTCTCCATCATGACTATTCATGAGATATCAACAAGGAAAGACCATCCTTAAAAAAAAAAAAAAAAAAAAAAAAAGGAATATAAAAATAACATATAAACATGTTCAACATTAGAATCACTTTCCATGGTTCCATCTAATACAATTCTAATTGTAAAGAATTTGCACGCCCCATCCTCTCCACTTCCCTTTATGTAAACTTATGTGGCCACAACGAATATGGAATTTGTGGGAGACCACAATGATGCTAGCCAATGAGAATCTTCAATTCATCTATATCCTTATAGCTTGTGTCAAAATTTTTGAAGGTCCCACTTCCTTTGGATCACTTTATAAAAGTGATCATGTCGGTCAAAAGGAGAAGCCAGCTTATGATCAATATACAGACTCTCTCTAACCTTAGGAATGGATATAACTAACTTTGGATATAACTTGTCACCTAGATGTGACGGTATATTATGATGTCTAAGATAGGATTGCTTTAATTTCTTTTTATGCTTATCAATCTCTGCTTATTAGGATAACAAATCGGTTTGGTCCGGAGTGATACAGGTTCGACCCGAGTTACAATAACAACCAAAGAGCCCAACTCAAGAATTGGACCCATGTAATTATTAAATTTAGATCGGATCATATAGGCTAGATTGCCACTCACGAGACTATTTGATAAAGATTGAGTCAATTACAATCCATATTTTATGTTCTTAAACATAAAAGCTAATAGGAAATTGGCATCAAAAAGAGCCAACCTCTAAGAATAGATCCATGATTTCTTTTAGGAAAAATACTACAATGTCATTTTTTTTCAAAAAAGGATTCACCTTCCTTTGCACCCATCCACCATTTCACGCATTAAATAGATCTTAAAGCACTTGGAACTCCATCACTCATCCACCATAATAGATCTCAAAGTGAGCAGTGGATGATCCTGATCCAACGATGGATGGGTACAAAGGAAGGCAAATTCTTTTTTTGCACCAAAGATATAATGAGGGATGGCACAACCCTATTAAAGAAGATTTGAAGGCCCTAGCTTTTTCCCAATAGAGAATCAAGTCAAATCATTGCTCTTGCATGTCACAAAGAGGGTGCTATTGTTGAGCTAAAACTTGGTCCCCTGATACGAGATCGATTTGCTCTGGACTATTTTAGATTACTAATATTTGACATTTGATAGCTTTAGCAACACAATTAGTTAGCATCCCAAGTAATGTTTCCCGAAATTGCGAAAGTTTTAAGTTTTACAAGTATATTTTTTAGTATAGATAAGAAGAGATAGGGAAATCAAGGATTTTGTGTTCCTTATTTCAGTTGGTGGAAGAAGAGGTCATTCTCTTGCACAAGCAAATGGAAGTCCAGCACGTGTACATATTCCAATCATTTTTTTTTTTTTGATTAAATCAAAATTCTTATACGAGCAGACATGCTACCATAGTTAAACCATAGATTTGTCTGGTTAAATGAGATTGGGAACCATAGAACAATGCACAAAATTGACTAGCCTACTCTTGTGAACTGAATTTCACAATCTTTAGTATATATGTACATACAAATGGAAACAGTAACATATGGAGAGTGCTTCGAAGATTGTATTCGAGACAATATTTCTTCATTAATTTTATTATAATTTTTCACTCTATTCAAGTTTTGCTAAGATCTGTCTTGATTGTGTTATCAACAAGGCAAGGGTTTTCCAAATTAGTTATCTAGGTTTTGTTGTAATTTGTTAGTTTGCACAAACTTACTATTATGGGTGTCAGTGGGTCAAGTTTGGATTGGCTGGGCCATATCTATATCTAGACCTAGCATATATTTGTTAGATTAAATCCAAGCCTGACCAAAGCTTTGCACCTATATCCAATATTGAATCCAAAAAAGAAGGTCAGGTATTGATCATGTTTTGAATAGAATTTGAATATTTTAAAAGTTTCTCTTCCATACTTTTAGATTATTTTTCAAATCATTTAATGCATAAAAAATATTGTCTCATGAAAACATGAAAAATAATGATATAAAAACTACAAAAGATTATATCTAAACGATGGTGTCTATTCAACCATTATCTTTGTTATCTAAATAGCTGAGCAATGAAAAGACATGAAGAATGAAAATGATTTTATAATAATCAAGTTCAATATAAATATTAAATCACAACATATTTATTGTAAAAAAACTACAACAAATGATGGAGATAAAATTTGGTGCAACAAGATAGGCTATGGTTTCATTACTCTACTGAAAGCTTTTTAATGATTAGGAACAATACCTGATAGCATACACTAACATGAATGTAGATATATGTATATGCACGTGTGCATGTGAGTATTTTACACACACACACACACACACACACGCATCTTTGTATGTGCTACAAATAATCAGGATTGTTCTTCGAGTAGGGATCTATCTAAATCCAAACCTAACCTAATAAAACTTCGGGTCTAATTTTTGGAGTCTAAGTCCAACCTAATAGCTTATTAGATTTATTTTTTATATTTAGATTTATTTTAGATCGGATGAGTGATTTATCGGTCTTGGCCAATGCCTCCACTTGCTTTGAAAGTATGTTAAACACAAGTTTTTTCCTTGAGAGCTTCAATTTTTAGGGAGACTCGCCAAATATGCAAGAGATCAACTTTTGTGTTTATAAACTACTCTCATGGGCTTATGGTTCACCAAACCAAAAACTAGCACTATAATTATATTCTCTTTTTGCCCTAACTAACTTTTCATCTTTTTAATGGAGCTCAATGATAATTAACTTAGAATTTCCAATCCATTTGCATGGTAATGTAGCAAAATTATTGATGAAAGAAGCAACATATAAACATCGATGCTATTAACAAGTTTCTTGTAAATCTCAGCTTCCTTGATTTTGGTTAAAAATATTGAGGTCGTCCAATGCCTGTAATTCTCTATTCTAGAGCTTTGTTCGTTCACAAGTTGTAAATGAGTAGAAAGGATTTGAGATTCATTAGAATAGCAACATCATTTTGCTACTCCATATCCATTGTATCATCTTATTTTAGACAACTCGAATTTAAAAAATTGCTATTGATCTCCTTCCTAAGCCACGGAGAATTTCTATCAAAGGTTTGAACTAATATATAAATAATTAGATGTAACTCACTTTGACAGTGTTTGTAGGGGATATAACCATGGAGTAAGGCCCTTCTTCTATGGTTTTACCAACAAACTGTTATTAAAAAAATATATGAAATAATATTTAAAAAAAAAGTGAAATAGGTTCACAAAAAAAAAACTTAAAATTTATAATTTTGATACCAACCAATATATATATATACATATAATGAAATATTTTTTCTGTGATGTGTGTGATATAATTGAATATGATGTGATAAAAATAAATAAATAAATAAATAGAACCTAGTCCAGAAGGTGGATAAACCACTGCCCTAAAGGAGCTTTCGACTCCTTCTCGTGTGAAGATCTGAGCCGCACACCCTCCTCCAAAGTACAATCCGGAAGTCAAGCACTCCAACGTTCGTCGGTGGCACGATCTTGAACGAACGTCAATCAACTTCATCTTCAGCCCAATCAATAGAGTGAATGAAGAAAAAAAAATACGAAGAGAGAGAAGGAAAGAGAGCACGAAGAGAGAATTTTAAGATGAGAGGAAATTTTGAAGATAAGAAGATAAGAAGACTCTTGATATTTTTTTTTTCTCGTTCTTAAAACTGAGAAACGAGGGACACCTTTTATAGGTGCAAATGATCGCGGAAGCTCCGTGTGCGAGAACGGCACGCGGAACTGCTGCCTGCACGGGGGGAGTTCACGAAACGGAAGTATAGAACGTTACCATGCGCGTTCCTCTCGCAGAACGGCCAAACGGCACGCACACACGGAGAGCACGCGGAAGTTTTGAAATTCAAAAAAAAATCAACAATCCCCCATAAGTTTCAAAACTGGCAAAATATTTAAATTCAGTATTAAAAATTTATTGGGCTTTTACTGTGCTTAGTACAAGTACCTTCTAGGTTTAAATTTGTATTTAGTATAAAATACACACAGTATAAAGATGAACTGATCAAATGTGGGGTAGCGCTATTTCGGCCATGCGCTTGCTTTGATTTTCATGAGAGTTACTAGAGATTCACTCTAATCCCATAGTCACGGCCTCACGACTACTCTCACTAAGGTAGATCCTCCAAGAGTACGTATAACGAAATTGTACCTTGCTAAACTTTCAGCCTTGGATCTATTGAGAGCTATGCTCAACCTAACCGTTACATATAGAGCACTACACCATAGGGATGGGTTAAAGACAGACTCCAAAAAAAATTGGTACTCCCAGACGTCAAGCTCTCTCTCTGAATATGGCCTGGATGATGCTGGTATTGAACATTTCAACATCGCATCATTTTTTAGATATGGGATGGTAGATGATAAACCTATAAATGATCAACTTCATCAATTTCAAGAATATCTTAAGAAGCTTCAAACCAATGGTACCTCTCTCTCTGAAAAATTTAAGGTCTCGAGCCTTCTTGATAAATTGCCTCCTTCTTGGGATGGCTTTGCTAAAGGTCAGCACCATAAGCAAGAAGAACTAACCCTAACTCAATTTCTTAATTCAATTATGATAGAAGACCAACATAGGTCTAAAACCCAGCAAACTAGAGTCTCAAATGCTCAAGCTAACCTGATCCTTACCAAATCCATATCAAAACCTAATTTTCAACCAAACCAACAACACCAGACAAACCATCCTAACCGATCCTACTCAAATAAGTTCAAGCCTAAGAAAAAAAATTTCAAGGCTAATAACACTAAATCCAACAAACCTGCTCAAGGTCCAAGTAATAAGTTCTGCTTTGTGTGCGGAAGGACTAATCATCTGGCGAGAAACTGTTATCACCGGAAGGAGCCCTTTCATAAATCTTTTGGTTTCTCGAGACCTCAAGCTCATGTAGTTGAAGGTCTAGAAGATACTACCTTTAGGTTAATAAGTTTTAACCCTGAAATTAATTTTACTTCCTCTAATCTTGATTAATGGTTGGATTCAGGAGCTAATGTTCACATTTGTTTTGATCGTTCTTGGTTCACTACTATTCAGGACTCAAGCGGAGAAGGTGTAATCCTTAGAAACAATACAGCCGTCAGGATCAAGGGACGAGGATGAATTAATTTGAAGATGACTTTTGAAAAAGTTCTTACCCTGACGGATATATTGTATGTTCTAGACCTTAGAAAGAACTTGATCAATGGGTCTCAGCTGGTCTAAAAAGGATATAAAATTATCCTTGATTGTAATAAAGTTGTGATAACTAAGAATAATGCCTTCATAGGAAGAGGATATGTAAGTGAAGGCTTATTCAAATTAAATGTAATAAATTATTTTGTTAATAAAGCTGAGAATCAAATTTATTTTGTGAATAAATCTAATCAAAATCTGTGGCATGATAGATTAGGTCATGTACACTTAAGAAAAATCAAACATACGATGGATTTAAAGCTAATTCCTAAATCAATTTTAGATTAATCTAAGTGTGAAATATGTGCTGAATATAAACAACCAAGAAAACCATTCAAATCAGTTAAAAAAAATTCTTCAATCTTGAAATTAATACATAATGATGTATGTGACTCTTCCAAAATTACAACTCGTGGTGGCAACAAGTATATAGTAACCTTTATAAATGATTTTTTGAGATTTGCTATTATTACCTAAGTAAATCTAAGGATGAAATCTTTAATAAATTCAAAATTTATAAGAGTGAAGTAGAAAATCAACAAGAAAAAAAAATTAAGATTCTTAGGACTGATAAAGGAGGAGAGTATACTTCAAATGACTTTTTCTTGTTCTGTCAAGAACATGGAATAATTCATGAAGTAACTGCTCCTTACTCTCTACAGTCCAATGGTATGGCTGAGCGTAAAAATTGTACCCTCTTGGATATGGTGAACGCTATGTTGATTAGCTCAGGTCTACCTGAGAACTTGTAGAGAAAAGCTCTTCTGTCTTTTTGCTTCATCCTAAATAGAATCCCTATTAAAGATAGTGGTAAGATGTCTTATGAATTTTGAAAAGGTAGAGCTCCTAATTTAAATTTTCTCAAAGTGTGGGGGTATCTAGCTAAAATGAATATTCCTGAACCTAAAAAGAGAAAGCTAGGATCTAAAACTGTAGATGCTGTCTTTATTGGCTATGCCCAAAATAGTAATACCTATAGGTTCTTAGTGATTAAATCAGATATTAGTGATATAAGTTATAATTCAATCTTAGAAGCTAAAGATGGTTCTTTCTTTGAAGACATATTTTCTTCTAAGACTAAAATTTCTAGATCCTTAGAATACGAACCATCTTCTTCTAGATCTATGGAACTAGAACTTGAAGCTGAAACCGAATTAAGAAGAAGTAAAAGGATCATAATTGAAAAGAATTTTAGAAAAGAATTATTTACATATCTTGTAGAGGGTGATCCTTGCACGTATGATGAAGCTATGTCGTCATCAGATTCATCATACTGGAAGGAAGCTATAAATAGTGAAATTTAATCAATCCTAGAGAATAAAACTTGGATTTTATCAGATTTACCTTCTAGAAATAAAGCAATAGAAACTAAATAGATTTTTTAAAAAAAATTAAGACCAGATGAAACAGTAAAAAGATATAAAGCTAGGTTAGTAGCTAAAGGATATAGTTAAAAGAAAGACTTAGATTATTTTGATACCTATGCTCCTGTAGCTAGGATAACCACATTAAGAACTTTGATAGCATTAGCATCAATTCATAAATTAATGATTCATCAAATGGATGTAAAAACTGCATTCTTAAATGGAGAATTAGAAGAAGAAATCTATATAAACCAACCTCAAGGTTTTGTAGTCAAAGGACAAGAACATAAGGTATGTAAATTAATTAAATCACTTTATCGATTAAAACAAGCTCCTAGACAATGGCATATTAAATTTGATGAAATTATCCTAAGTAATAACTTTAGGATTAACGAACATAATAAATGTATATATTATAAAAGAAATAACTCAGATTTTATCATTTTATGCTTGTATATAGATGATATTTTATTATTTGAAACATCACTAAAAATAATACAAGAAACTAAAGATTATTTATCAAATAATTTTGATACGAAAGATTTAGGAGAAGCTGATATAATCTTAGGAATGAAACTTAAAAGAACAAATAATGAAATAGCCATAAACCTAACACATTCAATAGAAAAAATACTTAAAAAGTTTAAATATTTTGATCTAAATCCTGTCTCTACCCCATATGATCATAGTTCTCATTTAACTAAGAATTTAGGAGAACCTGTAAGACAATTAGAGTATTCCTAGAGGATAGGATCACTGTTATATATAGCAAATAGAACCCATCCTGATATAACTTATGCAGTAGGCAGGCTAAGTCGGTATACTAGCAATCTTAGTGAAGAACATTGGAAAGCCCTAGAAAGAGTCTTTAGATATCTGAAGGAAACTCTAAATTACTCTCTCTTGTTCTCCGATTATCCAGAAGTACTAGAAGGATATAGTGATGCAAACTGGATGACAGATTATTTAGATGTTAAATCCATCACAGGTTATCTTTTCATATTTGGAGGAGATGCAGTATCTTGAGGTTCATGTAAACAAACAATAATAACAAAAAGTATATTAGAATCTGAATTAACTGCTTTTGACACCACTTGCACTGAAGCACAGTGGTTAAAAGATTTAATTAATGATATTGAAATTCTTCAATTCAAAATATCTGTAGTACCAATAAATTGTGATTGTAGAGCTCTAATAGATCTGTTAAATCAGCAGACATCAAATAAAAAGATGAACAATCATATTCTAATCAGATACAAAACTGTGAGAAATAAAATGAAAGATGTGATATCACTTCAATTTATAAGATCAAAAAATAATCTATCTGATCTTTTAACCAAAGGTCTTTCAAAGGCTTTGATATTTGAGACATCGAGGGGGATGGGGCTTAAGCCCGTATATTAGTCATTAGAGTAGACCCCTACCTTTATGATTGAAGTTTTCAGGGTCAAGGTTCAAAGGGAAATGACTTCTGAGGGGACGTCTGGGAGCACCATTTTTTTTTTTGGAGTCTGTCTCCAACCCATCCCTATGGTGTAGTGCTATATATGTAATGGTTAGACTGAGCATAGCTCTCAATAGATCGCCCTAAAGGAGATTTCGATCCCTTCTCGTACGAAGATCTGAGTCGCACACCCTCCTTCAAGGTACAATCTGGAAGCCAAGCACTCCAACGTCCGTCGGTGGCACGATCTCGAACGAATATTAATCAATTTCGTCTTCAGCCCAATCAATAGAGTGAATGAAGAAAAAAAATACAAAAAGAGAGAAGAAAAGAGAGCACGAAGAGAGAATTTTAAGATGAAAGGAAATTTT